>NC_066584.1:409183818-409331318 GCF_024323335.1 Lathyrus oleraceus
GGGGCTAGCCTCGGCAATCTCCACCACCCCCATGTTTGGAGCAAGAAAGCACATCCAGAAAATGTACAGTGCTCATTTTGTGCATTTTTACACAAAGAGCTATATAGGAATGCTAATACTGCAGAACCCCAACTATATGTGCTTATTCTATCAATGTCCCCGAGCAAACTCAAGTACATAAAGTTTATGCTATTTCCCGTCCCTTCGGGAAATAGCAAGTTCCCAAACAATAGCATAATGTAAACCCGGGTTTTTATGACTTTTTCTTGTTCGGAGGATTCCTCAGTCAAAGTTATGGAGTCGTGGTACATTTGTAGGCTAGATAATTTAATACCCTGACCCCTTGCTTTGGCAGACCCCTCACCCTCGACCAGATCTACCCCCAACATTTGAACACATATTTGGTTAGGCTGTTGAACATTTCCGGTGACAGGCTTACCATCTATTCTAAGACCCAAAAGCATGTACACGTCCTCTAATGTGACGGTACATTCACCAGTTGGTAGGTGAAAAGTGTGTGTCTCAGGTCTCCAACGTTCACACAGAGCCAAAATGAATTTGACATCAATTGTGGCATTTACGACATGCATAACATGACCGAAACCCGCACGTTGTATGTAAGGTACGCACCATGGGTCTGGATAAGGCATTGGGTGTGAACGTTGACGAAATTTCTTGGGATCCTTTAAAAATAAACAATATAAACAATCATTAGATTGGACTTTTAAAAAACTAATTACAAACATATGAAAGAGGCAATGTTCAAGAAAAACTTGCGAATGAGGCAATGTTTGCCCTAGTGCCTCTGTGTTCTTGGCCCATGGTAAGAAGAGACATGACTGCAATGTAGAACGAAGTGGGGTGGATGAGAAGTTTCGCCGGAGTTCTCTGAATAAAAGTGTTAGTGGTTGATGAAAACTTGCAAGAATGACCCTCTATTTATACTCGTTTTCAAGTAGACTGAATATGCAAAAATGTGACAAGTGTAAGGCATGCGTGGTAGTGTTGGCATGCATTGGTAGTGTTGGCATGCATTGGTGCAGACTAGGTGGGAGTTGTCTTGTCTTGGGGAAGGCTTGGTGGAATCTGATGATGCAAAAATGTGACAAGTGGAAGGCATGCGTGGGAATCTTGCAGAATAGGTGCAGGCTAGGTGGTAGTGTTGGCATGCATTGGTGCAGACTAGGTGGGAGTTGTCTTGTCTTGGGGAAGGCTTGGTGGAATCTGATGATGCAAAACTTGGACACGTGGAAGGCATGCGTGGGAATCTTGCAGAATAGGTGCAGGCTAGGTGGTAGTGTTGGCATGCATTGGTGCAGACTAGGTGGGAGTTGTCTTGTCTTGGGGAAGACTTGGTGGAATCTGATGATGCAAAACTTGGACACGTGGAAGGCATGCGTGGGAATCTTGCAGAATAGGTGCAGGCTAGGTGGTAGTGTTGGCATGCATTGGTGCAGACTAGGTGGGAGTTGTCTTGTCTTGGAGAAGACTTGGTGGAATCTGATGATGCAAAACTTGGACACGTGGAAGACATGCGTGGGAATCTTGCAGAATAGGTGCAGGCTAGGTGGTAGTGTTGGCATGCATTGGTGCAGACTAGGTGGGAGTTGTCTGGTCTTGGGGAAGACTTGGTGGAATCTGATGATGCAAAACTTGGACACGTGGAAGGCATGCGTGGGAATATTGTTTAAAATAAATAATCAGGTTGTTTAAAATAAATAATTAAGCTTAAATAAAATTGAATAAATGAGGTTGTTTAATATTTATTCAGGCATGCGTGGGAATATTATTTAAAATAATTAATCAGGTTGTTTAAACACATAATGGAAAAAAGAGGTAGTTTAGTATTGGAAGTGTGATATTCAGTATTGGAAGTTCAAGAAGTTTAAGTTTTTGGTGCAAGCAAAGCTAAAGCTGAGACTAAGTTCAGACTATGTGGAGAATACATTTGATGGATAGGCAGTAGATGTGTCAAAATTATTACATGCATGCAGTTCCACCTTGCCTGCAAGATTCTTGCATGCTTTACACGTGTCCAAGTTTTGCATGCGTTGCTCTTGGGGAAGGCTTGGTTTCTTGCATGCTTTACATGTGTCCAAGTTTTGCATGCGTTTCTCTTGGGGAAGGCTTGGTTGAAGACATGCATGCAAAGATGTGTCGGAATCTTGCAGTATAAATATGCACACACATTTTCACAAAGGTATTCACAATATCTTCACAGCAATCTTCACAAAACCTTCACAATATCATCACAAAACCTTCAAAAAACCATCACAATATCATCATAAAACCCTCACAAAACCTTCACAATATCTTCACAAAACATGGCATCTTCATCACAATACAAAATCAAAGCTCACGTCAATGGTGAGACTTATGAATATGATATGTCTGGCTTCCTATTTAGAAACACCGAATGCACTCGTTTTTGTCTAAATAGAGGAGCTGACTTCTCTTACCTGAAAAGGAAGATTGAGTCCAAACTAAGACAACCCGTGTCCCAAATTTTTTATCAACAACCTTTTTTTTCAGAAAACAACTCTGTCAAGTTTTATAAGTCATTGATTCAAAATGACATGGAGACACAATACATGCTTCGTAACCATGAGTACTCTGGTTACGAATACATAGTGTTGTACATTGTGTTGGAACAACCTCAATCAACTCAGAATATTCAATCACAGGTTATTGATCCTGTGATTGATGACGAACAAGATGTTGAGCACCACGTTGAAGACAATGTGGTTGATGATGCTGAAGACGTGGTTGATGACTTGGTGAACCGTCATTCTGAAGACGAAGACCAAGCTCAAATACCTATAGCGCAACGCTACTCACCGCCTGCGCACTTCACAACACTTAACTTGGGCGAGGATGAGCCCTCATCAGATATGTTCTACAACCCATATATGAGGTCTGATGAGGACTTAAAGAAGGGTGACCAATTTCGGACCAAGGAAGAGTGTCTGTTAGCAATAAAGAACTGGCACTTGAAAAATGTGTTGACTACGATGTTATCAAATCAAATCCGGAAAGATACGTCATTGTATGCAAAAATCCGGAGTGTGGGTATAGGTTGATGGCATCGTACAAGAAGAAACATAATGTGTGGGTGATAGGGTCCATATCTCAAGCTCACATTTGCGTCAACACCAACATGGCACAGGATCATCGCAAACTTAGCCATGATATGATCTGCCATTCCATATTACCTCTAGTTGAGGCTGACCCGTCACTGAAGGTGAAAACAATTATCTCCCATTGTGTGGCTGTTTTCAAATATACACCGTCATACAGAAAGGCTTGGTTAGCGAAAACCAAGGCAATTGAACTGGTATACGGTAACTGGGAGGAATCATACAAACAACTACCATGCTATCTGGCTGCACTACGATTGTACTCACCTGGGACGGTTACTATAATGGAGACCTTGCCTGCACAATCCCCTGACGGAACTCGTCTAGAAGGTAATGGAATTTTCCATAGACTTTTCTGGGCATTCCGTCCCTGCATCATCGGGTTCACATTCTGCAAACCACTTGTTCAAGTCGATGGAACTTGGCTGTATGGGAAATACAAAGGATCGTTACTGATGGCGGTCGCACAAGATGGCAATTCTAATATTTTCCCAATAGCCTTTGCATTGGTAGAAGGAGAAACGGCTGCTGCTTGGAGTTTCTTCCTTAAGAATCTCCGAATGCACGTGACTCCACAAGCTGGCATCTGTGTGATTTCTGACAGGCACGCTTCAATAGACAGTGCATACAATAATCCAGCAAATGGTTGGCATGACCCCCCGTCTACCCATGTCTACTGCATCAGGCATATTGCTCAAAATTTTATGCGGGAGTTCAAGGATAACTTCTTGAAGCAACATTTGATAAACGCGGGGTATGCATTAAACCAACCTGGATTCCAATACTACCGCCGAGAAATAGTGTTGGCAAATTCTGATGCAGGGAGGTGGATCGATAATATCGACAGAGCGAAGTGGACTAGATCATACGACGATGGGGTGAGGTGGGGCCACATGACAACAAATCTTGTGGAATCAATGAACGGCGTGTTTAAGGGCATACGTAACCTCCCGGTAACCGCATTGGTGAGTGCGACCTATTTTCGGATGGCAACGTTGTTCGTAACAAGAGGCAGGCGCTGGAATGAAGTGTTGCAGACGAGTCAAGTGTATAGTGATGCCTGCATAAAGTTTATGAGGCAGGAATCTGCCAAAGCCAGCAGCCATCGGGTTACGGAATTCGACCGCCATGGCCACACTTTTAGTGTCAAGGAAACAATTGACCACAACCAAGGGCTGCCCAGACAAGAGTATAGAGTCCTAATACCAGACCGTTGGTGCGACTGTGGTCAATTTCAGGCCTATCGTATGCCTTGTTCCCATGTCATTGCAGCGTGTTCACACAGCCACTTCGATGCATTATCGCTAGTGTCTCCAATCTACAAAGTTGCAACATTGCTCAATGTATACGACAATCCCTTTCTGGTGGTAGCATTGGAGGCGTATTGGCCAGAGTATGACGGGGAAATTGTTTGGCACAACGAATCGATGCGGCGGAATAAAAGTGGTCGCCCAAATAGCAGGCGCGTTAGAACTGAAATGGACGTCACAGAGAAAATGCAGAGGAAGTGTAGCATATGTAGACAACTAGGGCATAATAAGAACAAATGTCCATATCATGGATCTAGTTCCACAACTTAGTTTTCATTTTCATAAATCTGTGTACCAATGATGTTTATCATTAAAGTTTACTTTTTATTCCAAATAGAAGATGACACTTGAACAACAAACACAAACATCTAACATTACAACACCAATTACCTGAGAAACAAAAACAAACACTAGAACAAAAACAAGTACTAAAACAAGAACAAGTACTAGAACAATAACAAATACAACAACAACATGACAGACAACCATTAAAATCTAAGAAATTACAACAGTTAACACTATATCGTCTGATCCATGCATCATTTGGATGCAATCAATGTCGCTTTCAACTTCAACCCACCAACGTATTGTTTCTCCAGTTTCAAATGAGAACCTTGTTCTAAGCCTCTGAATCCTTCTTATGACTTCACCAGGTTGGTAATCTCCCTCTAACCAAGACATCAAGGACCTTTTTAGTTGGTCCAACGAACGGATGTTCCAAAACTTCATCTCCATTGGGGGTTTCAAAGCCGAAAAAATAACATGCCCATCCCTTTTTAAGATTACTTGTTCAGGATCCGGGCACCTTGATGATGTTCGCTGCCATGACGACGGTCTTGGAGTTGCCATGAACTCAACTTGATAGAGAAAGTGATAAGAAATAGTGGTGAAGCGAATGCAAGGAAATAACACTTTATTTATAGGAAAAGATCTGGGTTGTACACCAATCTACTTAACCCTAATTAGTGTCGCACTTGATTAATTAGGGTTTCAATTAGGTCATAACTACCAAACTCTGATTATAACCGATCAATAAACCCTAATTATAATTGATAGATTAACCTTAACATGATTAACCCTAATTCTCCCAAAATTTATAAATAATATTATTTACTTATAAATTAATTAATATATATATATAAATTAATATATATATATATTCATTTTATTTATATATGTGTTAATATAAATGTGTTAATATTCATTTTATTTATATATATGTGTTAATATAAATTTTATTTTATTTATATCTTGTAAATAAATATTTATATATATTAATTTACATGTGTTAAATATTAATTGTTTATAATTAATTATATATATATAGATATATATATATATTATATATATATATATATATAAAATTAATATATATATAAATTAATATATATATATCTTGTAATAATTTTATTTATATATAAGTGTTAATATAAATTAATATAATTTATAAAAAAAATATATTTATCAAATATCTAATATTTTAAAAAAAAAAATTAAAAAAAAAATAATAAAACATGTTAAAAAAAATAAAAATGGGAATGGGTGTAGGCGCCACTCCTAGTGGCGACTTGCCCTACCCATTAAGGGTAGGCGCCAACTAGGGTGACGCCTATGTACACTTTTAGGGCAAATTTTGCCCATTTGTGTAATATTTTTGAAAAAATGGTTAATTTTGAAATTTTTTTAAAAATTCTGGATATTTAAAAAAAAAATTCGTATTGTGATGGTAAATAAATCTATATAAAAGATATACAAATTAAGTAGTCTCCACACATCGAAAACGTATATTTTAGTAGAAAAAATAAATGAATTATTAAGTAGTCATCTACCCATGCGTTCAAACAGATCGTGTAATGTCCCTATAAATAGTAAATAAATATAATATAGTGATGGTTAAGAAAATTCATATAAAAAATATACAAATTGAGTAGTCTCGGCCTGTAAGGCATGTCTATTTTAGTAGAAAATATAAATTAAATAATAAAAAACTAGGTAATCTCGGCCCGGAGGGCATAGATATTTTAAGTTGTGTTGATCCGTAAGAAACGTATAAACTATTTTTTTTTATTATCATATGAGCTTATAAGATTTAAGCTTAACAAACATTCATGTCAAACATATAAATTAATATTAGATAATGGGGTTGTTTGATTGTGTTAGAAAGTTTGGATTTTAAAAATAAACATATATATTAATATTTAAGACCTATTTTTTCACACTGGAAAGATAAGCTTCCAACATGTTTTGATGAAGACATTGATTCAACTTCAAATCAACATTATCAAAGAAGAAGGAAAGAGTTGCATGACTTTGTTCAAGCTTTGTGGTCAAGTTTCAAGGTATATGAAGTTCTTAACATATACAATCTTAGTTTTTAAAGTATTTTAATTATGTATTGAAAAATCTATTTTATATTTAAACCATGTTAAATAATTTTCAAAGTTTATCTATTGTCTTGGTTGAATCTCTAGATGTTTCATAAGATTGGTTCAAATTGAAAGGATAATTTTCAAGTTTCAAAGGATGACAATCGGTTGCACTATGGAAATAATCAATTATTTCAAAAATGTTTTAGCCACTGTCATTTTGAAAAAAGCATTTTTAAAGTAGTGCAATCGATTGTTGTATATGTGAAATTGATTGTATCAGGTAATTTTTTTAGTTTTTCACTAGTTAACGTTTCATGCAATCAATTGCTATTTTTGTGCAATCGATTGTACCTGAGTCAAATTTGAAAAATGTTGAAACGTAAACACCTTTTCACAAAACCACTTCATGGAAACATTTTATTTTAAACGCATTCATTTTCAGCCAATTCTTTACCAATCATTGCCATGATTTTTGAAGAGTTGTTTTCACTCTATAAACTGATTTTCAATTTTCACTTTACTGTTACCTCTTTCAATCAAAATTAGGCAAAACTCTCTGCATAATTTTCATACAAACTTTCATACTCATATTTTTTTGAGAAAAACATTCATATTATTCTAAAAGCATCATTGAGCACTCAAAGAGTATATGATATTGATATTTCATATTTGAAAGAGAAAAAGACTTTAGTCATTTGATTAAGTCTTGTCCATTCTACAATTTTCATGTTATTCAAATTATTCTTGTTGTTACAAATACCTAAGTATCAAGGATTTTTTTTATACTTGGAGAATTTTATAAGGAGGTGGATTATATCTTCTTGTAGAAGTCTTTACTTATTGTCCAGGATTATTGGAGATAAAGTTACAAGAAAATGAATGATTGTTTTCTTTTCTTGTGGAACAAGTTTCAAGAGGATTATTCTTGATAACTTGGTTATAGTCTTCTTTAAGAAGATCTAACTATAATAAAATCCCTTACATGGTGTAACGAGACTGAAGTACTCTCTGGTTGTGAGGGGAACTATGATAATTCTCGGTGTTCTTTATTTTCTGCATTTTACCGCTTTAATCGTCTAACTTAACCAGAAAAGATAGAACGAATCCTCATAAAAATAGGATAAAATTTAAAGTCCTAATTTACCCCCTCCATCTTAGGCCTACTCATAACTTACAATTGAAATCGGGGTAGGTTATAGGTAACATGTTCTTAAAGACCCAGAATGGCCTCCACAAGTACAAAACATGTTTTCAAATATGGTTGCAGTAGCAATAAACCTCCACTATTTTCTGGCGAATATTTCGACTTTTGGAAAATTTGCATGAAGGCTCATTTGGAAGCACAAGGAGAAGAAATATGGGATACTGTAGAGAATGATCCTTTTGTTCCTACAAGTTTTATCAACGAGATTGGGACACCAAAGATTAAGAGTTCATGGAATGAATATGATAAGAAAAAATTCCTTTATAATAAGAAAGCAATCAACATACTTCAAATTGCACTTAGCATGGATGAATTCTTCTGTGTCTCTCAATGTACAACAACAAAGAAAATATGTGATACATTAGTAGAAACTCATGAAGAAACCGTTGAAGTGAAGATATCAAGATTGAATACATTAAGTTAAGAATACGAGATGTTTAGAATGCAGCTCGGAGAATCAATCGTCACGTTGCAAAAGAGATTTGTACACTTGATAAATGACTTGATTTCTCTCGGTAAAACCTTTACTAATGATGATCTTAATCTTAAAGTGCTTAATTATTAACCAAGGAATGGAAACCAAAGTTGACAACAACATCAGAAAAGAAAAGTCTTTCTACCATGACGTCCACATCCTTATTTGGAAAACTTCAAGAGCATGAATTTAAATTTGGAAGACTTGAAACACATGAGAATCAAGAAAAGAAACCAAATGGTATTGCACTAAAAGTTAATTCAGTGGATGAAGCAAAAGATGATGTTCTAGAAGAAGATGAAAATTTCATGCATATTGTAAAGAAATTAGGAAATTACTTTGGAAAAATAACCTGTCAAACAATCCAAAGAAAAAGAAAATTGTCAACAAAAGGAAGACTTCCTTGTTAACGCAGATTATTACATGCTACGAATATGGGAAACAAGGACAAATCAAGATAAATTGCCCTACACAATCAAATAAAATCAAACACAAAGGTAGAAAGGAATCAAAGTCCATAAAAGCATATGTGGCATGGGACGACAATGAAATTAGTTCTTCGTCAAAATCGGAAAGCAATGAATGCTCTAACCTTGCACTAATAGAAATACAAGAATTCGATGATGAAGAATAAGAGCTACATCTTGAAACACCTTCTTGTGATGATAATGCTCAAAATGCTATAAATATTCTAGTCAATGAATGTAAAACTCTGTACAAAACTGTGTCAACTCAAAAGAAACAAATTTCATCCCTTGAAGAAAAAGTTAACACCATGCAAAAAGAATTTGACATTGAAAAAAAAATATTTTGAAAAATAAAAATAGAGTATTACATGCAATGAGTGTGAATCACCTTTCTTCCAAATTGTCCAATTGCAAAGAGTTTTAGAAAGATATGAAAAAGGAAAAATTGGATTGGATGATATTCTTACCCGTCAAAGATACTCCAATGACAAAAATGGACTTGGTTATTCTAATTTCATAAACCAAGTTCTAGCAAAACTATCTTTGTTAAGGCTAATGATCAACCAATACAAGAGAAGGTTAACAAAGTGCATCATGTGCATCACCATCCTAAGAAGAGGAATATTTCGAAAGAAAACTCATGTTCCTAGATATAAGAGTAACTTTTTTCCTAGATTCTTTTATTGTGGTATAGTTGGTCACACACCTAATGATTGCTATGTAAGGAAATCTAGTGTTGCAAGTGGGCATTATGTGTGGGTTAAGAAAGGTACTAACTATGAAGGACCCAAAGCATATTGGGTACCAAACATAACTTAATTTGTTTTATAGGTTTACTTGAAGACCACTTCAAATATTTGGTATCTTAATAATGGTTGTTCTAAGCACATGACAGGAGAAATCAACAAATTTTCAAATGTAAAAGATTTCATTAGATGATTTCCATAGATTATTTATCTCAAATGTAAAAGATTTAATAATATTTTTATGATTTCCTTAGATGATTTATCTTGGAAAGTAAAATATCACATGGTAAACAACAATGACTCATGGCTATGCCATAAAAGAGTTGCTCATATTCATATGGAATATTGAAACGAACTAGTCAAGAATGATCTTGTCATTGGTTTACCTAAGATAAAGTTTGTCAAAGATATATTTTGTGATGCTTGTCAAAAGGGAAAACAAACCAAATCAACTTTCAAACCCAAGAATATGGTGTCTATTTCAAGGCCATTACAATTATTGCATATGGACTTGTTTGGTACATCAAGAACGAGAAGCTTCGAAGGTAATATTTATGCTTTAGTTATTACTGATGATTTTTCTAGATATTCTTGGACATTCTTTTTAGTTCACCAAAATGATGCATTCAAGGAGTTCAAGAAGTATGCAAAGCAAATTCAAAATGAAAAATCACTTAAAATTGTCTACATAAGAAGTGATCATGGTGGAGAGTTCCAAAATGCACCTTTTAAAGAGTTTTGTGAAGAACATGGGATCTTTCCCATTTTTTAAGTACAAGGACTCCACACAAAAATGGGTGGATGGGGGGGGGGGGAAGAATCGGTCTCTAGTAGAACTTGCAAGAACAATGCTTAGTGATTCAAATCTATCCAAATATTTTTTGGCGGATGTGGTAAGCACAACATGCTATTTAAGTAATCAATTTATTACAAGACCAATTTTGAAAAAGACTCAGTATGAACTCTTCAAGGGAAGAAATCCAAACATTACCCACTTTCACATCTTTAGATGCAAATGCTTTATCATCAATAATGACAAAGATAAACTGTTTATGTTAAGTTTCTCTAATTTTTTATCATTCTTTACTTCCTTTATTTTTCACTTTCAATTACACTTTTTCCCTTATTTTTGATGATGACAGTGGGGGAGAAAATATTATATATATGTATGTGCTTGTGATCTAACATTTTCAGAAAGAATTAAAGTTAATATGATTTGTCAAAGTTATTGGGAGTTATTCAATCATATGATTCTAAGAGAAAGGGGGAGCATGAAAGAGGGAGAATTGTTATCAAAATTAATCTTCTTTGCTCATATGGTTGTCATCATAAAAAATAGGGAGATAGTGAAGACAAGCTTCCAACATGTTTTGATGAAGACATTGATTCAGGCTCAATCAATATTATCAAAGAAAAAGGAAAAAGTTGCAAATGACTTTGTTAAAGCTTTGTGGTCAATTTTCAAGGTATATGAAATCCTGAACATATACAATCTTAGTGCTCAAAATATTTTAATTATGCATTTAAAAGGATATTTCATATTTGAACCATGCTAAATGATTTTCAAAGTTCATCTATTGTCTTGGTTGAATCTCTAGATGTTGCGTAAGATTGGTTCAAATTTAAAGGATGATGTTCTTAGCCGTCAAAGATATTACAATGACAAAAGTGGACTTGGTTTCTAAATTTCATAAACCAATTTCTAGCAAAACTATCTTTGTTAAGGCTAATGATCAACCAATACAAGAGAAAATGAACAAAGTGCATCATGTGCATCATCATCCTAAGAAGAGGAATATTTCGAAAGAAAACTTATGTTTCTAGATATAAGAGTAACTTTGTTCCAACATGCTTTTATTATGGTATAGTTGGTTACAAACCTAATGCTTCATATGTAAGGAAATTTAGTGTTGCAAGTGGGCATTATGTCTAGGTTAAGAAATGTACTAACTATGAAGGAACCAAAGCATATTGGGTACCGAACATAACTTAATTTGTTTTATAGGTTTGATCAAAGACAACTTCAAATATTTGGTATCTTAATAATGGTTGTTCTAAGCACATGACGGGAGAAATCAACAAATTTTCAAATCTAGTTCTTAAAGTCAAGGGATATGTCACTTTTGTAGACAACAACAAAGGAAAAATTCTTGGCATAGGCAAAGTTGGAGCACCATCTTCACATCCATTGAAGATGTTCTTTATGTTGAAGTACTAAATTATAACCTTCTAAGTATAAGCCAACTTTCTGACAAAGGCTTTAAGATCAAGTTCACAAAGGATGAATAATTGATTGAAGATGAAGCAAATCATGAGGGAAAACTCAAATGTAAAAGATTTAATAATATTTTTATGATTTCCTTAGATGATTTATCTTTGAAAGTAATATGTCTCATGGTAAACAACAATGACTCATGGCTATGCCATAAAAGAGTTTCTCATATTTATATGGAATATTTAAACGAACTAGTGAAGTATGATCTTGTCATTGGTTTACCTAAGATAAATTTTGTGATGCTTTTCAAAAGGGAAAACAAACCAAATCAACTTTCAAACCCAAGAATATGGTGCCTACTTCAAGGTCACTACAATTATTGCATATTGACTTGTTTGGTCCATCAAGAACGAGAAACTTCGAAGGTAATATTTATGTATTAGTTATTGTTGATGATTTTTCTAGATATTCTTGGACATTCTTTTTAATGCACCAAAGTGACGCATTCAAGAAGTATGCAAAGCAAATTCAAAAATAAAAATCACTAAAAATTGTCTACATAATAAGTGATCATGGTGGAGAGTTCCAAAATGCACCTTTTAAAGAGTTTTGTGAAGAACATGGGATCTTTCCCAATTTTTAAGTACCATGGGTTTCAACACAAAATGGGGTGGTGGAGAAATAATCGGTCTCTAATAGAACTTGAAAGAACAACGCTTAGTGATTCAAATCTATCCAAATATTTTTTGGCGGATGTGGTAAGCACAACGAGCTATGTAAGTAATCGATTTATTATAATACCAATTTTGAAAAAGACTCAGTATGAACTCTTCAAGGGAAGAAAGCCAAGCATTGCTCACTTTCACATCGTTAGATGCAAATGCTTTATCCTCAACAATGACAAAGACAAATTGTTTATGTTAAGTTTCTCTAATTTTTTATCATTCTTTACTTTCTTTATTTTTCACTTTCAATTACACCTTTTCCCTTATTTTTGATGATGACAGTGGGGGAGAAAATATTATATATATATGTATACGCTTGTGATCTAAGATTTTCAGAAAGAATCAAAGTTAATATGATTTGTCAAAGTTATTGGGAGTTATTCAATCATATGATTCTAAGAGGAATGAGGAGCATGAAAGGGGGAGCATTGTGGTCAAAATTAATCTTCTTTTCTCATATGGTTGCCATCATAAAAAATTGGGATATAGTGAAGACAAGCTTCCAACATGTTTTGATGAAGACATTGATTTAGGCTCAATCAATATTATCAAAGAAAAAGGACAAAGTTGCATGACCTTTATAAAGCTTTGTGATCAATTTTCAAGGTAAATGAATTCCTTAACATATACAATCTTAGTGATCAAAGTATTTTAATCATGCATTTAAAAGTATACTTCATATTTGAACCATGTTAAATGATTTTCAAAGTTCATCGATTGTCTTGGTTGAATCTCTAGATGTTGCGTAAGATTGGTTCAAATTTATAGGATGATGTTCTTAGCAGTCAAAGATACTACAATGACAAAAGTGGACTTGGTTTCTAAATTTCATAAACCAAATTCTAGCAAAACTATAATTGTTAAGGCTAATGATCAATCAATACAAGAGAAAGTGAACAAAGTGCATCATGTGCATCATCATCCTAAGAAGAGGAATATTTTGAAAGAAAACTTATGTTTCTAGATATAAGAGTAAGTTTGTTCTTATATGCTTTTATTGTGGTATATTTAGTCACACACCTAATGCTTGCTATGCAAGGAAATTTAGTGTTGTAAGTGGGCATTCTGTGTGGGTTAAGAAATGTACTAACTATGAAGGACCCAAAGCATATTGGGTACCGAACATAACTTAATTTGTTTTATAGGTCTTCTTGAAGACCACTTCAAATATTTGGTATCTTAATAATGGTTTTTCTAAGCACATGACGGGAGAAATCAAATTTTTTTGAAATCTAATGCTTAAAGTCAAGGGATAAGTCACTTTTGGAGACAACAACAAAGGAAAATTTCTTGGCATAGGCAAAGTTGGAGCACCACATTCACATCCATTAAAGATGTTCTTTATGTTGAAGTACTAAAGCATAACCTTCTAAGTATAAGCCAACTTTCTGACAAAGGCTTTAAGAGTAAGTTGACAAAGGATGAATACATGATTGAAGATAAAGTCACTTATGAGGTAAAACTCAAATGTAAAAGATTTAATAATATTTTTATGATTTCCTTAGATGATTTATCTTTGAAAGTAATATGTCTCATGGTAAACAACAATGACTCATGGCTATGCCATGAAAGAGTTGCTCATATTCATATGGAATATTTAAATGAACTAGTCAAGTATGATCTTGTCATTGGTTTACCTAAGATAAAGTTTGTCAAAGATAAATTTTGTGATGCTTGTCAAAAGGGAATACAAACCAAATTATTTTTCAAACCCAAGAATATGGTGTCTACTTCAAGGCCACTACAATTATTGCATATGTACTTATTTGGTCCATCAAGAACGAGAAACCTCAAAGGTAATATTTATGCTTTAGTTATTGCTGATGATTTTTCTAGATATTCTTGGACATTCTTTTTAGTGCATAAAAGTGATGCATTCAAGGTGTTCAAGAAGAATGCAAAGCAAATTCAAAATGAAAAATCACTAAAAATTGTCTACATAAGAAGAGATCATGGTGGAGAGTTCCAAAATGCACCTTTTTAAGAGTTTTTTGAAGAACATGGGATCTTTCCCAATTTTTAAGTACCAAGGACTACACAACAAAATAGGGTGGTGGAGAGAAAGAATCGGTCTCTAGTAGAACTTGCAAGAACAATGCTTAGTGATTCAAATCTATCCAAATATTTTTTGGTGGATGTGGTAAGCACAATATGCTATATAAGTAATCGATTTATTATAAGACCAATTTTGAAAGAGACTCAGTATGAACTCTTCAAGGGAAGAGAGCCAAACATTGCTCACTTTCACATCTTTAGAAGCAAATGCTTTGTCCTCAACAATGACAAAGATAAACTGTTTATGTTAAGTTTCTCTAATTTTTTATCATTCTTTACTTTCTTTATTTTTCACTTTCATTTTTACTTTTTCCCTTATTTTTAATGATGACAGCGGGGAAGAAAATATTATATATATATATATATATATATATATATATATATATATTAATATATATATATATATATATATATATATATATATATATATATATATATATATATATATATATATATATATATATATATATATATATATATATATATATATATGATCTAACATTTTCAGAAAGAATCAAAGTTAATATTATTTGTCAAAGTTATTGGGAGTTATTCAATCATATGATTCTAAGAGAAAGGGGGAGCACCGAGATCAAAATTAATCTTCTTTGCTCAAATGGTTGTCATCATAAAAAATGGGGAGATAGTGAAGACAAACTTCCAACATGTTTTGATGAAGACATTGATTCAGGCTCAATCAATATTATCTAAGAAAAAGGAAAAAGTTGCATGACTTTGTTAGAGCTTTTTGGTCAATTTTCAAGGTATATGAAATCCTTAACATATAAAATCTTAGTGATCAAAGTATTTTAATCATGCATTTAAAAGTATATTTCATATTTGAACCATGTTAAATGAATTTCAAAGTTCAACTATTGTCTTGGTTGAATCTCTAGATGTTGCGTAAGATAATACAATGAAAAAAGTGGACTTGGTTTCTAAATTTCATAAACCAAGTTCTAGCAAAACTATCTTTGTTAAGGCTAATGATCAACCAATACAAGAGAAAGTGAACAAATTGCATCATGTGCATCATCATACTAAGAAGAGGAATATTTCGAAAGAAAACTTATGTTTCTAGATATAAGAGTAAATTTGTTCCAACATACTTTTATTGTGGTATAGTTGGTCACACACCTAATGCTTGCTATGTAAGGAAATTTAGTGTTGCAAGTGGGCATTATGTGTGGGTTAGGAAATGTACTAACTATGAAGGACCCAAAGCATATTGGGTACCGAACATAACTTAATTTGTTTTATAGGTTTGATCAAAGACAACTTCAAATATTTGGTATCTTAATAATGGTTGTTCTAAGCACATGACGGGAGAAATCAACAAATTTTCAAATATAGGGCTTAAAGTCAAGGGATATGTCAATTTTTGAGACAACAACAAAGGAAAAATTCTTGGCATAGGCAAAGTTGGAGCACCATCTTCATATCCATTGAAGATGTTCTTTATGTTGATGTACTAAAGTATAACCTTCTAAGTATAAGCCAACTTTCTGACAAAGGCTTTAAGATCAAGTTCACAAAGGATGAATAATTGATTGAAGATGAAGCCAATCATGAGGTAAAACTCAAATGTAAAAGATTTAATAATATTTTTATGATTTCCTTAGATGATTTATCTTTGAAAGTAAAATATCACATGGTAAACAACAATGACTCATGGCTATGCCATAAAAGAGTTGCTCATATTCCTATGGAATATTTAAACGAACTAGTCAAGTATGATCTAGTAATTGGTTTACCTAAGATAAAGTTTGTCAAAGACAAATTTTATGATGCTTGTCAAAAGGGAAAATAAACCATCTTAACTTTCAAACTCAATAAAATGGTGTCTACTTCAAGGCCATTACAATTATTGCATATGGACTTGTTTGGTCCATCAAGAACGAGAAGCTTCGAAGGTAATATTTATGCTTCAGTTAATTTTGATGATTTTTCTAGATATCCTTGGACATTCTTTTTAGTGCATAAAAGTGATGCATCCAAGGCGTTCAATAAGTATGCAAAGTAAATTCAAAATGAAAAATCACTAAAAATTGTCTACATAAGAAGTGATCATGGTGGAGAGTTCCAAAATGCACCTTTTTAAGAGTTTTGTGAAGAACATGGGATCTTTCCCCATTTTTAAGTACCAAGGACTCCACTACAAAATGGGTCGGTGGAGAGAAAGAGTCGGTCTCTAGTAGAACATGCAAGAACAATGCTTAGTGATTCAAATCTATCGAAATATCTTTGGGCGGATGTGGTAAGGACAACATTATATTTAAGTAATCAATTTATAATAAGACCAATTTTGAAAAAGACCCAGTATGAACTCTTCAATGGAAGAAAGTTAAACATTGCTCACTTTTACTTCTTTAGATGCAAATGCTTTGTTCTTAACAATTACAAAGACAAATTGTTTATGTTAAGCTTCTCTAATTTCTAGCATTCTTTACTTTATTTATTTTTCACTTTCAATTAGACTTTTTCCCTTATTTTTGATGATGACAGTGGGGGAGAAAATATTATATATATGTATACGCTTGTGATCTAAGATTTTCAGAAAGAATCAAAGTTAATATGATTTGTCAAAGTTATTGGGAGTTATTCAATCATATGATTCTAAGAGGAAGAGGGAGCATGAAAGGGGGAGCAGCGTGATCAAAATTAATCTTCTTTGCTCATATGGTTATCATCATAAAATATGGGGAGATAGTCAAGACAAGCTTTCAACATGCTTTGTTGAAGACATTGATTCAGACTCAATCAATATTATCAAAGAAAAAGGAAAAAGTTGCATGACTTTGTTAAAGCTTTGTGGCCAATTTTCAAGGTAAATGAATTCCTTAACATATACAATCTTAGTGATCAAAGTATTTTAATCATGCATTTAAAAGTATATTTCATATTTGAAACATGTTAAATGATTTTCAAAGTTCATCTATTGTCTTGGTTGAATCTCTAGATGTTGCGTAAGATTGGTTCAAATTTATAGGATGATGTTCTTAGTAGTCAAAGATACTACAATGACAAAAGTGGAAAGTGAACAAAGTGCATCATGTGCATCATCATCCTAAGAAGAGGAATATTTTGAAAGAAAACTTATGTTTCTAGATATAAGAGTAAGTTTGTTCTTATATGCTTTTATTGTGGTATAGTTAGTCACACACCTAATGCTTGCTATGCAAGGAAATTTAGTGTTGCAAGTGGGCATTCTGTGTGGGTTAAGAAATGTACTAACTAAGAAGGACCCAAAGCATATTGGGTACCGAACATAACTTAATTTGTTTTATAGGTCTTCTTGAAGACCACTTCAAATATTTGGTATCTTAATAATGGTTGTTCTAAGCACATGACGGGAGAAATCAACAAATTTTCAAATCTAGTGCTTAAAGTCAAGGGATAAGTCACTTTTGGAGACAACAACAAAGGAAAATTTTTTGGCATAGGAAAAGTTGGAGCACCACATTCACATCCATTAAAGATGTTCTTTATGTTGAAGTACTAAAGCATAACCTTCTAAGTATAAGCCAACTTTCTGACAAAGGCTTTAAGACTAAGTTCACAAAGGATGAATACATGATTGAAGATAAAGTCACTCATGAGGTAAAACTCAAATGTAAAAGATTTAATAATATTTTTATGATTTCCTTAGATGATTTCAAACCCAAGAATATGGTGTCTACTTCAAGGCCACTACAATTATTGCATATGTAATTATTTGGTCCATCAAGAACGAGAAGCTTCAAAGGTAATATTTATGCTTTAATTATTGCTGATGATTTTTCTAGATATTCTTGGACATTCTTTTTAGTGCATAAAAGTGATGCATTCAAGGCGTTCAAGAAGAATGCAAAGCAAATTCAAAATGAAAAATCACTAAAAATTGTCTACATAAGAAGTGATCATGGTGGAGAGTTCCAAAATGCACCTTTTTAAGAGTTTTGTGAAGTACATGGGACCTTTCCGAATTTTTAAGTACCAATGAGTCCACAACAAAATAGGGTGGTGGAGAGAAAGAATCGGTCTCTAGTAGAACTTGCAAGAACAATGCTTAGTGATTCAAATCTATCCAAATATTTTTTGGTGGATGTGGTAAGCACAATATGCTATATAAGTAATTGATTTATTATAAGACCAATTTTGAAAGAGACTCAGTATGAACTCTTCAAGGCAAGAGAGCCAAACATTGCTCACTTTCACATCTTTAGAAGCAAATGCTTTGTCCTCAACAATGACAGAGATAAATTGTTTATGTTAAGTTTCTCTAATTTTTTATCATTCTTTACTTTCTTATTTTTCACTTTCAATTTCACTTTTTCCCTTATTTTTAATGATGACAGTGGGGGAGAAAATATTATATATATATATATATATAATTTATATATATATATATATATATATATATATATATATATATATATAAATATAATATATATATATATATATATATATATAAATATATAAATATATATATATATTATATAATATATATATATATATATATGTATGTATACGCTTGTGATCTATATATATATATATATATATATTATATAATATATATATATATATATAATATATTATATATATATATATATTATATATATATGTATGTATACGCTTGTGATCTAACATTTTCAGAAAGAATCAAAGTTAATATTATTTGTCAAAGTTATTGGGAGTTATTCAATCATATGATTCCAAGAGAAAGGGGGAGCACCGTGATCAAAATTAATCTTCTTTGCTCAAATGGTTGTCATCATAAAAAATGGGGAGATAGTGAAGACAAGCTTCCAACATGTTTTGATGAAGACATTGATTCAGGCTCAATCAATATTATCTAAGAAAAAGGAAAAAGTTGCATGACTTTGTTAAAGCTTTTTGGTCAATTTTCAAGGTATATGAAATCCTTAACATATAAAATCTTAGTGATCAAAGTATTTTAATCATGCATTTAAAAGTATATTTCATATTTGAACCATGTTAAATGAATTTCAAAGTTCATCTATTGTCTTGGTTGAATCTTTAGATGTTGTGTAAGATAATACAATGAAAACGTGGACTTGGTTTCTAAATTTCATAAACCAAGTTCTAGCAAATCTATCTTTGTTAAGGCTAATGATCAACCACTACAAGAGAAAGTGAAAAAATTGCATCATGTGCATCATCATACTAAGAAGAGGAATATTTCGAAAGAAAACTGAGGTTTCTAAGAGTAAATTTGTTCCTACATACTTTTATTGTGGTATAGTTGGTCACACACCTAATGCTTGCTATGTAAGAAAATTTAGTGTTGCAAGTGGGCATTATGTGTGGGTTAAGAAATGTACTAACTATGAAGGACCCAAAGCATATCGGGTACCGAACATAACTTAATTTATTTTATAGGTTTGATCGAAGACAACTTCAAATATTTGGTATCTGAATAATGGTTGTTCTAAGCACATGACGGGAGAAATAAACAAATTTTCAAATCTAGTGCTTAAAGTCAAGGGATATGTCACTTTTAGAGACAACAACAAAGGAAAAGTTCATGGCATAGGCAAAGTTGGAGCACCATCTTCACATCTATTGAAGATGTTCTTTATATTGAAGTACTAAAGTATAACCTTCTAAGTATAAGCCAACTTTCTGACAAAGGTTTGAAGATCAAGTTCACAAAGGATGAATAATTGATTGAAGATGAAACAAATCATGAGGTAAAACTCAAATGTAAAAGATTTAATAATATTTTTATGATTTCCTTAGATGATTTATCTTTGAAAGTAATATGTCTCATGGTAAACAACAATGACTCATGGCTATGCCATAAAAGAGTTGCTCATATTCATATGGAATATTTAAACGAACTAGTCAAGTATGATCTTGTCATTGGTTTACCTAAGATAAAGTTTGTCAAAGACAAATTTTATGATGCTTGTCAAAAGGGAAAATAAACCATCTTAACTTTGAAACCCAAGAATATGGTGTCTACTTCAAGGCCACTACAATTATTGCATATGGACTTGTTTGGTCCATCAAGAACGAGAAGCTTCGA
Source organism: Lathyrus oleraceus (assembly GCF_024323335.1). Classification (NCBI taxonomy): domain Eukaryota; kingdom Viridiplantae; phylum Streptophyta; class Magnoliopsida; order Fabales; family Fabaceae; genus Lathyrus; species Lathyrus oleraceus. The sequence continues at coordinate 409,204,553 of NC_066584.1, forward strand.
AAGGTAACATTTATGCTTTAGTTATTGTTGATGATTTTTTTAGATATCCTTGGACATTCTTTTTAGTGCATAAAAGTGATGCATTCAAGGCGTTCAATAAGTATGCAAAGTAAATTCAAAATGAAAAATCACTAAAAATTGTCTACATAAGAAGTGATCATGGTGGAGAGTTCCAAAATGCACCTTTTTAAGAGTTTTGTGAAGAACATGGGATCTTTCCCAATTTTGAAGTACCAAGGATTCCACTACAAAATAGGTTGGTGGAGAGAAAGAATCGGTCTCTAGTAGAACTTGCAAGAACAATGCTTAGTGATTAAAATCTATCTAAATATCTTTGGGCGGATGTGGTAAGTACAACATGTTATTTAAGTAATTGATTTATTATAAGACCAATTTTGAAAAAGACTCAGTATGAACTCTTCAATGGAATAAAGTTAAACATTGCTCACTTTTACTTCTTTTGATGCAAATGCTTTGTCCTTAACAATTACAAAGACAAATTGTTTATGTTAAGCTTCTCTAATTTCTATCATTCTTTACTGTATTTATTTTTCACTTTCAATTAGACCTTTTCCCTTATTTTTGATGATGACAGTGGGGAAGAAAATATTATATATATGTATACGCTTGTGATCTAACATTTTCAGAAAGAATCAAAGTTAATATGATTTGTCAAAGTTATTGGGAGTTATTCAATCATATGATTCTAAGAGAAAGGGGGAGCATGAAAGGGGGAGCATTGTGGTTAAAATTAATCTTCTTTTCTCATATGGTTGCCATCATAAAAAATTGGGATATAGTGAAGACAAGCTTCCAACATGTTTTGATGAAGACATTGATTCAGGCTCAATCAATATTATCAAAGAAAAAGGACAAAGTTGCATGACCTTTATAAAGCTTTGTGATCAATTTTCAAGGTATATGAAATCCTTAACATATACAATCTTAGTGCTCAATGTATTTTAATCATGCATTTAAAAGGATATTTCATATTTGAACCATGTTAAATGATTTTCAAAGTTCATGTATTGTCTTGGTTGAATCTCTAGATATTGCGTAAGATTAGTTTAAATTTATAGGATGATGTTCTTAGCCGTTAAAGATACTACAATGATAAAAGTGGACTTGGTTTCTAAATTTCATAAACCAAGTTCTAGAAAAACTATCTTTGTTAAGGCTAATGATTAAACAATACAAGAGAAAGTGAACAAAGTGCATCATGTGCATCATCATCCAAAGAAGTGGAATATTTCGAAGGAAAACTTATGTTTCTAGATATAAGAGTAACTTTGTGCCTACATGCTTTTATTGTGGTATAGTTGGTCACACACCTAATGCTTGCTATGTAAGGAAATTTAGTGTTGCAAGTGGGTATTATGTGTGGGTTAAGAAATGTACTAACTATGAAGGACCCAAAGTACATTGGGTACCGAACATAACTTATTTTGTTTTATAGGTTTGCTTGCAGACCATTTCAAATATTTGGTATCTATATAATGGTTGTTCTAAGCATATGATGGAAGAAATCAACAAATTTTCAAATCTAGTGCTTAAAGTCAAGGGATATGTCACTTTTGGAGACCACAACAAAGGAAAAATTCTTGGCATATGCAAAGTTGGAGCACCACTTTCAAAATCATGGCAATTGTTGGATATGTGCAATCGATTACATCAGGCAATTTTTTATGTTTTTCACTTGATAATGTTTCATGCAATTGATTATTATTTTGGTGCAATCGATTGTTATTTTGGTGCAACTGATTGTACCTTAGTCAAATTTGAAAAATGCTTAAACATAAACACTTTTTCACAAAACCACTTCATGACAACATTTTATTTTAAATCCATTCATTTTCAGCCAATTTTTACCAACAATTGCCATGATTTTGGAAGAGTTGTTTTCACCCTATAAATTGATTTTCAATTTTCACTTTACTATTACCTCTTTCAATTAAAATTCTACAAAACTCTCTGCATAATTTTCATACAAACTTTCATACTCATATGCTTTTTGAGAAAAACTTTCATATCATTCTAAAAGCATCATTGAGCACTTAAAGAGTATATGATATTGATAATTCACATTCGAGAGAGAATAATACTTTAGTAATTTAATTAAGTCTTGTTCATTCTAAAATTTTCATCTTATTCAAATTATTATTTTTGTTACAAATACCTAAATATCAAGGATTGTTTGATACTTGGAGGATGCTATAAGGAGGTGGATTATATCTTCTTGTAGAAGTCTTTACTTATTGTCCATGATTGTTGGAGATAAGGTTACAAGAAAAAGGGAGGAGTTTTTTCTTTTCTTGTGGAACAAGTTTCAGGAGGATTGTTCCTGATAAGTTGGTTAGAGTCTTGTTTAGGAAGATCTAACTATAATAAAATCTCTTACATGTTGTAAGGGGACTGAAGTACTCTCTGATTGTAAGGGGAACCAGGATAATTCCTGGTGTTCTTTATTTTCTACACTTTACCGCTTTCATCGCCTAACCTAACCAGAAAAGATAGAACCAATTCTAATAAAAATAGGATAAATTTTAAAGTCCTAATTAACCTCCACCTTATAGGCATACTCATAACTTACAATTGGCATTAGAGCAGGTTATAGGTAACCTGTTCATAAAGATCTAGAATGGCTTTCGCAAGTGCAAATCCTGTTTTCAAAGATGGTGGCAATAGTAATAAACCTCCACTATTTTCTGGCGAATATTTTGACTTTTGTAAAATTCGCATGAAGACTCATTTGGAATCACAATGAGAAGAAATATGGGATGATATGGAGAATGGTACTTTTGTTCCTACAAGTGTTGTCAACGGGGTTGGGACACCGAAGGTTAAGAGTTCATGGAATGAAGATGATAAGAAAAAAGTCCTTTACAATAAGAAAGCACTCAACATGTTTCAAAGTGCATTTAGCATGTATGAATTCTTCTATGTCTCTCAATGTAGAACGACAAAGAAAATATAGGATACATTGGTATAAACTCATGAAGGAACCTCTGAAGTGAAGAGATCTAGATTAAATACTTTAAGTCAAGAATATGAGATGTTTAGAATACAACCCGAAGAATCAATTTTCGCATTGCAAAAGAGATTTGTACACTTGACAGATAATTTGATTGCTCTCGGTAAGACCTTTACTAACAATGATCTTAATCTTAAAGTGCTTAGGTCTTTAAACATGGAATGTCAACCAAAGGTGACAAAAATATCAAAAAAGATAAGTCTTTCTACCATGACGTCCGAATATTTGTTTGGAAAACTTCAAGAGCATGACCTTGAACTTGGAAGACTTTAAACACCCGAGAATCAAGAAAAAAGCCAAAGGGTATTGCACTAAAAGTTGATTCAGTGGCTGAAGCAAAAGACGATGTTCTAGAAGAAGACGGAAATTTCATGCGTCTTGTGAAGAAATTAGGAAATTACTTTGAAAACAACAACCTGTCAAACTTTCCAAAGAAAAAGAAAATTGTCAACAAAAGGGAGACTTCCTCGTCAACACGGATTGTTACATGCTTGAATATGGGAAACAAGGACACATCAAGACAGGTTGCCCTAAACTATCAAAGAAAATAAAACACAAAGGTAGAAAGGAATCAAAGTCCATAAAAGCATATGTCGCATGGGATGACAATGAAATAAGTTCTTTGTCAAAATCGGAAAGCGATGAATGCTCTAACCATGCACTAATAGCAACACACGAATTCGAAGATGAAGAAGAAAAGGTACGTTTTGAAACACCTTCTTGTGATGATAATGCTCAAAATGCTATAAATATTCTACTCGATGAATGTAAAACTCTGTACAAAACTGTGTCAACTCAAAAGAAACAAATTTCATCCCTTGAAGGAAAAGAAAGTGAACAAAGTGCATGATGTGCATCATCATCCTAAGAAGAGGAATATTCAAAAGAAAACTTATGTTCCTATATATAAGAGTAAATTTGTTCCTGCATGCTTTTATTAAGGTATAGTTAGTCACACACCTAATGCTTTCTATGTAAGGGATTTTAGTGTTGCAAGTGAGAATTATGTGTGAGTTAAGAAAGGTACTAACTATGAAGGACCCAAAGCTCATTTGGTACCGAACAAAACTTAATTTTTTTTATAGGTTTGCTTGAAGACCACTTCAAATCTTTGGTATCTTGATAATGGTTATTCTAAGCATATGACGGGAGAAATCAACAGATTTTCAAATCTAGTGCTTAAAGTAAATGGATATGTCACTTTTGGAGACAATAACAAAGGAAAAATTCTTGGCATAAGCAAAGTTTGAGCACCATCTTTCACATCCATTGAAGATGTTCTTTATGTTGAAGTACTAAAGCATAATCTTCTACGTATATGCCAACTTTGTGACAAAGGCTTCAAGATGAAGTTCACAAAGGATGAATGCTTGATTGAAGATGAAGCCACTCATGAGGTAAAACTCAAAAGTAAAAGATTTAATAATATTTTTATGATTTCCTTCGATGATTTATCTTTGAAAGTCAAATTTCTCATGGTAAACAACAATGACTCATGGATATACCATAAAAGAGTTGCTCAAATTCATATGGAACATTTAAACGAACTAGTCAAGCATGATCTTGTCATTGGTTTACTTAAGACAAAGTTTGTCAAAGGTAAATTATGTGATGCTTGTCCAAAGGGAAAACAAACCAAATAAACTTTCAAACCCAAGATTATGGTGTCTACTTCAAGGGCGCTACAATTGTTGCATATGGACTTGTTTGGTCCATCAAGAACAAGAAGCTTTGGAGGTAATATTTATGCTTTAGTTATTGTTGATGATTTTTCTAGATATTATTGGACATTTTTCTAGTGCAGAAAAGTGATGCATTGAAGGCATTCAGGAAGTATGCAAAGCAAATTCGAAATGAAAAATCACTAAAAATTGCCTCCATAAGAAGCGATCATGGCAGAGAGTTCCAAAATGCGCCTTTTGAAGAGTTTTGTGAAGAACATGGGATCTTTCACAATTTTCAGTACCAAGGACTCCACAACAAAATGGAGTGGTGGAAAGAAAGAATCGATCTCTAGTAGGACTTGCAATAACGATGCTTAGTGATTCAAGTATACCAAAATAGTTTTGGGCATATGTGGTAAGCACGGTATGCTATGTTAGTAATTGAGTTATTATAAGACCAATTATGAAAAAGACTTCATATGAACTCTTCAAAGTTCATCTATTGTCTTGGTTGAATCTCTAGATGTTGGATAAGATTGGTTCAAATTTATAGGAAAATTTCCAAGTTCCAAAGATTTACAATCGTTTGCACTATGGCAACAATCGATTGTTTTAAATATGGTTTAGCCAATGCCAGTTTGAAAAAAGCATTTTTAAAGCAGTGCAATCAATTGTTGTATGTGAGCAATCGATTGTATCAGGAAAAAATTTAGTTTTTCACTTGTTAATGTTTCATGCAATCGATTGTTATTTTGGTGCAATCGATTGTACCTGAGTCAAATTTGGAAAATGCTTAAACGTAAACACCTTTTCACAAAACCACTTCATGGCAACATTTCATTTTAAATGCATTCATTTTCAGCAATTCTTTTTACGAATCATTGCCATGATTTTTGAAGAGTTGTTTTCACTCTATAAATTTATTTTCAATTTTCATTTTACATTTACCTCTTTCAATCAAAATTCTAAAAAACTTTATGCATAATTTTCATACAAACTTTCATATACATATGATCTTTGATAAAAACTTTCATATCATTCTAAAAGCATCATTGAGCACTAAAAGAGTATATTATATTGATATTTCACATTTGAAAAGAGAATAAGACTTTAGTCATTTGATTAAGTCTTGTCTATTCTACAATTTTCATGTTATTCAAATTATTTTTGTTGTTACAAATACCTAAGTATCAAGGAATGTTTGATACTTGGAGGATTCTATAAGGAGGTGGATTGTATCTTCTTGCAGAAGTCTTTAATTATTGTCCAAGATTATTGGAGATAAGAATACAAGAAAAGGGAGGATTATTTTCTTTTCGTGTGGAGCAAGTTTCTAGAGGATTGTTCTTGATAACTTGGTTAGAGTCTTGTTTAGGAAGATCTAACTATAATGAAATCTATTATATGTTGTAAGGGGACTGGAGTACTCTCTGATTATAAGGGGAACCAAGATAATTCTCGGTGTTCTTTATTTTCCAAACTTTACTGCTTTCATCTAAAGTCCTAATTCATCCCCCCCCCCCCACACACACTCTTAGGCATACTCATAACTTATAATTGGCATCAGAGTAGGTTATAGGTAACATGTTCCTAAAGATCCATAATGGCTTCCGCAAGTGCAAATCATGTCTTCAAAGATGGTGGTAGTAGCAATAAACCTCCACTATTTTCTTGCGAATTTCAACTTTTGAAAAATTCGCATGAAGGCTCATTTGGAAGAACAAGGAGAAGAAACATGAGATACTGTGGAGAATGATCCTTTTGTAAAAGAGATTTATACACTTGATTGCTCTCAGTAAGACCTTTACTAACAATGATCTTAATCTTAAAGTGCTTAGGTCTTTAACCAGAGAATGACAACCAAAAGTGACAATAATATCTGAAAAGAAAAGTCTTTCTACCATGACGTATGCATCCTTGTTTGGAAAACTTCAAGAGCATGAACTTGAATTTGGAACACTTGAAACACATGAGAATCAAGAAATCAAGCCAAATGGTATTGCACTAAAAGTTGATTTAGTGGATGAAGCAAAAGACGATATTCTAGAAGAAAACAAAAATTTCATGCGTCTTGTGAAGAAGTTAAGAAGTTACTTCGGAAACAACAACATGTCAAACTTTCCAAAGAAAAAGAAAATTGTTAACAAAAGGGAGACTTCCTTGCCAACACATATTGTTACATGCTATGAATATGGGAAATAAGGACACATCAATACATGTTGTCCTAAACTAACAAAGAAAATCAAACACAAAGGTAGAAATAAATCAAAGTTCATAAGAGCATATGTGGCATGAGACGATAATGGAATAAGTTCTTCGTCAAAATCGGAAAGCGATGAATGCTCTAACCTTGCACTAATAATTGTCGCTACGTGAAAACCAACTGAATCAAGATAACAGACATAGAGTTGCCACCATATTTTATTTATTCCTCATATAGTGCGAAGAAAGGGAAAAAAGTTGATAAAACCATATAAATAAAAGGGTATGGAAAAGGATTGGTCTCGCAACCAAATATGGGTTCGAAAGTCGGTTACACAATGGGAAGGTATTAACACCCCTCACGTTTATGGTACTCCATGGGAACCATTTACGTTGTCTACGTGCATGTGTATTTACCTTATTATAATGATTAACTACTATTTAGGAAAAAAGAGGGAAAGTATGAGATTTGGTTTTTTTATTATTGTGCTCGCCAAGGATTGGGGCCCTTGTACCCACGTATCATTCATCAGAGGATGAAGAATCAGAGATTCGTAGTTCGGAGTAGAAAATGTTTGTGTGTTGGTTGATTTTACCTTGAAAAAGGGTTTTCATAGTGATGCCCTAAGGCGCAAAAAATAAGGTGTGACGAGTTGGTGTTTGTTTTAGGATTTTTAAAAATATTATATTTGATTAGAATTGCGTTAAAGACTATGGGAGAAGGTGAATATCTCAGACAAACAAGTCAAGCGTCTTGTGTCCAAAATAATCAAAGTAAGGGTAGGAGAACTCCATTCTTACTCATTCCCCACCACATAAGGCTCGTGGCGCACAATCCTAATCATATTTTTATTGTATTTTTGAGTTTGATTAAGAAAATGCCACTTGTGGTTGGATAAAGGGTTTATTGCTTATTGATTTTGAAATGGTAACGTACATGAATATTTACAAAGAAATAAATGCGAGAAATAAAGGATCTCATTGTAAGGTAGCCCAAGAGAAAGCCTTGTGCATGCAAAGTGACTTATGCTAACAGGTGGATAATGGGCTTAAGAGCATGTCTCTCTAGGGTAGTGCCATGAATGCCATTCTTACAAAAGATTGCAAGTTACGGGTGAAAATCCAAAGTCATCGCAAAAAGTTAAGAATTAGGGCAAGGTCCAAATGCAAGGGTCCTAATGAATCCTCTAAGTCCAACAATGGGTCACAGATGAATGCACTTTTTTACATTTTGATTTTATCATGTTTTTGTTCTTTTTTATTATGAAATGACAATAAGTAAATGACAAATGAAATAAAGATGCATGAGATTTATACACAATGATGATAAATATGAGGATGGGTGCTTGAAATAAATGACAATACAATAAATTGACAAGAGAATAAATTACCAGATAGTAAATTAGGTTAACAAGATCAATGGTTAATTATGGAAGTTAGTGGTTAGAAATCAAATGGCATAAGGTAACTTCCTAGGGATTATATATCCACAAGTCAAAGGACTCAAAATATGGCGCATCGAGGGATAACCTATCATTGATGCAAAACATTGAAGATGATTCATGATCATCTATCAATAGACTTGAATCAAAGAAGGTTATAACAACCTCAAGTCCATCTATCAATGATTTGAAGAGTGGAAGATTGTATCACCCAAATAGTTACAAGTTAAAAGTCAAATAATATACAAGTTAGACACCCAAATCCAAGTGTTAATGGTTAATAATCAATGGATACAATGTAACAGAAGTAGAATCAGAAAACAAAACTTAAGTAATTGAAGGTCTCATCTACACATCAAGAGGTTCAAACATGATCAACTAAGGGAAACCTATCAACACCTCAAAGTGTCAAGAATGATCCATTGATTATTCATCAACATATTTGAAGTGTTAAATAGTTAATCAACCCTAGGATCAATTACCAATGATCAAGAGGTTGTCATTAACCAAGACTAAATACAAGGGCAAAAAGGTCCAATTAAAAATGGTGAAAATAATTAGCAGTGATAATAAAAAATATTTGATGAAATATATTTGAGTAAAAAAGAAATAATCAAAGGAAAATAAATGGGAAAACAAAATCTTAAGAGGCTTGATTAAATGGTGAAAACTAATAAACAAATAAATAAAAGAAAAGAAGAAAGATAAGGAAAATGGGGGAAAAAACAACACAGGGGGCGTTAGGATTACAAGCAAGGTGCCCACCAGTGAGCCAAGTGTGCTCAAATGGTGATTATTTCACGCATGTATATATAAAATAAACATGAACAAAAAATGAAATCGGCCCAAAAGAAAGAGGGTGTAGCCTGATATGGATGGTAAAAATAGAAAGGAGGGAAGGCCTACGTAGCAACAGGCCCAAAGTAACAAAGAAGAAGAAAGGCTCTGAACTTCCTCCCTCAAAAAATCAAATATTTGAATCACTTCCCGCTCCGCCGCGTCGGAGCTCTTCGCCGCCGCCGGCGGAGCTCAAACCGTCAAATAGACACACCAAAATGAACCTCTCCCTCTATTGAGTATGAAAACACAATTCCCTCACTCTAATTCCTACCCAGTTAACCAAATCGAAAGGGAATGCGCAATAACCCTAGAAATAGAAACCTGAATTAAATTTTAGAAACAAATCAAACAACTCTGAAAACTTAAGGGAAATGTTCTAATAGTTGAGCTCTACACAAAGGTAACTCAAATGCAAGCACACAAAGAGTTCAAACTCTATCTTCTCCGAAGAAGACAACCAAAAAAGTGACTGAACATGTAGGTTCTTCTCTCTCTCTCTCTCTCTCTCTCTCTCTCTCTCTCTCTCTCTCTCTCTCTCTCTTTCTCTCTCTCGTTCTCTCTCTCATACCTCACTTCTACTACTTATCTAAAAATAAAAATGAAGTTTGCTTGTGTTTTTTTGCTCAAACCAGATATGCCACCTTCTCCCCTTTTCAATATGAAAACCTTGTCTTTATAGTGGAACAAGTAGGGTTTGTCAGTGCTTTTGATCAGGAGAGAGGGTAGTGGACATTTTGGTGTAGGTCAATATTTGGTCATTTGTGTGTTTGTACTGAAAAGTGCATTGCACTTGTTGTACTTTTGTTGTGTTGCTTGTCTTTTGTCTTGTTGTGTTTATGATGCTTTTACCCCTTTTAGTCTTTACTACATTACATAATAAGTGAATTCTTACTGAATGTTGTTTGGATTGGTGTGGGTTTATGGCATTGTTTTGTTGCTAGATATTGCAAGCTTGGGTTTATGTTGATGTGTTGCAGGTTAGGTCCGATGTTTGGTTTGACTCAGTGCAGTTGTTTGGTTTTGTTATGTAATTGCTGGTTTGATGTAAGTTGGATATGCTTGATGGATAGTTCAGGTCTTGGTGGATGCAATATAGGATTGTGTATGTTAGGTCGGATGTATTGCAGGTTACTTCATGGTGTAGGATTGGATGCTAGTTCATGATCATGGCATGCTAGAGGATGTTAGTTTTGGATGCCATGTGTTGATGTTTGCAGTTTAACTTTAGGTTGTGTAGAATGCAAGTGTGCAAGTTTGAGTTCATTCTACTATGAGTTCCTTTACAAGTTAGGCTACATCTATCTTGGTTTGTGCATTTGTTGCAAGGAGGTCCATTTGTTGCAGACTGATGTTGCTGCAGGTTGTAGACATGGTTGAAGGTTCGATGCATTGTAGGTTGCTGCAAGTTTCATGTTGATTTCAAGCTTGGTTCATGATCTAGTTGATGCAAAATCATTGCAATGGTGTGGTTTTCTTTTGGTTGATTGTTTTGGTCATGACTTGGACTTTGTTTGCATCATCATGTCATTTTCTTGGTCATGTATGGTTGGATTTGTTAGCATCACCTCTAACATGTTTGAATTTATTTGATTATTGGTGAATGTAGGACTGGTTTGTCATGGTAGGCAAGGCAAAATGCAAAGCAATGTGTGGCAAGGTAAGGCAAGAATGACCAAGTTATGGCATGGTGACCAAGTTTGCACAATTATGAAATTTCATGCTTATGAAGAAAGTGTGACAATGGAAGGTTCATGAAATCAATGCAAGGATGCAATGTGATTAGTCTTAGGTTTTGGATTTATTTGATTATTGGTGAATGCAGGACTGGTTTGTCATGGTAGGCAAGACAAGATGCAAAGCAATGTGTGGCAAGGCAAGGCAAGAATGACCAAGTTATGGCATGGTGACCAAGTTTGCACAATTATGTAACTTCTTGCTTGTGAAGAAAATGTGACAATGGAAGGTTCATGAAATCATTGCAAGGATGTAGTGTGATTAGTCTTAGGTTTAGGATGAAAAACATGATAGTTGACCAAAAAGTCAATAGTTAACCAAAAGTCAACTTTTGTAAAAAATGTAATTTTTTATTTCTATTTTTTGTAATGGAATATGTATGCACTAATGAATTAATGAATAATCAATTACTTGAATGAAATGATCATGATTGAATGTGAACCAAAATTTGATTTTTTGAATGAATTTTACTTAAAAACAAACTTAATCCATGATTACAAGTAGATGGATCACCCACTTGAGTCATAAGGATCATGAATGCATGATAACACATGAATTAAATGGACTAAGATACATGGATGAACCAAGAGTTAATGTCCTATAATGCACTATGGATTAGAATGGACTTAATCAAACACCATAGACTAAAAGATCAAAGACCAATGTAATGCAACCTCAACTTAAAGATCACAAGCAAACTTGTATAGACCAAGATCCAACATGTTAAACCAAAGATCCCAAGCAGATGATTGGAGGAAAATGTATGATGAAATGACCAAGCACAAACTTCATGAAGTAGGGTTTTAGTTAACAAGTCAAAGCATAGAAGCATAGAGACACAACTAGGGTTTTTAGGCATAGGCAACAAGCATCAAGTAAATCCAAGACAAGACCTCCCAAGCCAAGGTTTCAAGCCTCAAGCAAAGATTAGATAGACCACCAATAAGGAGTACCCCCTACTAGGGTTTCTTGGGTTAAAAGGTTAATCAAGAGTCGTAGTCATACAAACTAGGGGTTAGGTGTGTATGAGGCACCTTGATGTTTAAGCATACCCAAGGTTAAGGATTAGGGTTTCCATTAGGGACAAGGTCAAAGCACAAAAGCATAACATCAAATGATGACTTAGACAAGTTGCAGAGGATCTAGGGATTATGGTTAAAGCCCATGGATGACCAAATGAACAAGCAATGCTTCCAATCAAGGTTCACCACCCCCTTAGGTTTTTAGAGGTGAATGGGGTGACTTGTGCAGTCTCACAAGGTCAAGGAGTGATTGAAGATGAGAATTATGGTTTAGGGTGGATTGGACACATCCCAACATGATCAAAAGATCTTGGTGGTTCTCAGATATGAACACCGTGCCTTGAGTCCATGCTTTCTTATTATGAGTGTAAATGCAAATGAGATGATGAGATGATTAATGTATGTCTATGCATTAGGGACATGAAAGTTATAATAGAGGCATGGTAAATTTGGGGTATGATAGACGCCCCTATTTAATCTTCTCAGACCTGAATGTATGGATAACAATGACTTTTACGCATTCGAGGTGGGAGAGCATTAAATAAAAAAAATCCAGAAATTTGCCCTACTGGGGATGAAGGTGATATAAAGTAATGGGTATTTGTGAGGAAATGTTTATGGTATGGCAAATGACTTTGATATGAAGTCATCTGCTAGGGATTGAATATGGTATTTTGTGGGGAGAACATAGGTCAGCTGAATGATGGTTATGACATGATTTGTATGATATGCAATGCATGCTATGATGTGCGACATACGTATCTCTTCAAATGATGGGTGTTGCCAATGCTGGTACTTGATACATTCTTGTAGGATCCCAGAGATCAATTGCAATTAGGGCAAACACCAATTGGATGAGGATAAATGTCTTTTGTTACAAAGTAATGAGAGAAGCTCAATGACAGAAGGTCAAGGAGAAAGGTGATGGGGAAAATGAATTTGCTAGGGATGAGTTTTTTATTCAAAAGATGATGAAAATCCCTAGCAACGACTAAGATTTAAGTTCAGTGACGATTCCTAGCAACGACTAAGAATACCTGAATTCTTAAGTTTAGTGACGATTCCTAACAATGGTTGGGAATACTTGAAATCTAAAGATGTTAATCCCTAGCAACGGATGGGAAGGTTTTAGTTCAGTGACGATTCCTAACAACAGCTGGAATACCTGAAATCTAAAGATGTCAATCCCCACCAACAACTAGAAGGTTTGAAATTTGAAGATGTAAATCCCTAGCAATGGCTGGGAAGGTTTTAGTTCAGTGACGATTCCTAACAACGGCTGGAATACCTGAAATCTAAAGATGTCAATCCCTAGCAACAGCTGGATAGGATTTAGTTCAGTGGAGATTCCTAACAACGGTTGGAATACCTGAAATATAAAGATGTCAATCCCTAGCAACGGCTGGGAATGTTTGAAATTTGAAGATGTCAATCCCTAGCTATAGCTGGGAAGGTTTTAGTTCAGTGACGATTCCTAACAGCAGATGGAATACCTGAAATCAAAAGATGTCAATCCCTAGCAACGACTAGGAAGGTTTTAGTTCAATGGCGATTTCTAACAACGACTATAATACCTAAGATCAAAAGATGTCAATCCCTAGCAACGATTGATAAGGTTTTAGTTAAATGGTGATTCCTAACAATGACCGGAATACCTGAAGTCTAAAAATGTCAATCCCTAGCAATGGTTGGGAAGGTTTTAGTTCAGTGACGATTCCTAACAACGGCTGGAATACATGAAATCTAAAGTTGTCAATCCCTAGCAACAACTGGGAAGGTTTTAGATTGATGTCATGCAAAAGGAAAATGGGTACCTGCAAAAGGCAGACGTAAATGTGACTTAATGATCCTCATACCAAAGGTAGAGGGAACTTTGCAGTAGGTAAGAAAACCTCATTATATCCCTTAGGCACAATGGCGGGGATGAAGATTTTGAAATATGGCTACCACTCGAGACTTTTCAGACCTACGTCAGGTGTTTCAAAATAAACGATAAGAGAATGGGCCATTCGTCCAATCTCTCATTTTTTTGCGTTTAATATGCAAAGTTTTGACAAAAGTAACTTCTCTCATACAAAAGGTAGCGAGGAGACTTGCAAAAAGGAAAGAGGGAACTTAAAAAAGGTAAGCGGATGGAAATACTTCCTATGCAAAAGGCAATGAGGACTTCCCAGGCAAAAGGCAAGGGGGTAACTTGCAAAAGGCAAGTGAATAAGTTGATGATTATCATACGCAAGGTAGAGGAAACTTTGCAGTAGGTATGAAAACCTCATTATATCCCTCAAGCACAACGGCAAGGAGGAAGTTTTCGAAATATGGCTACCACTCGAGACTTGCCAAACCTATATCGAGTATGATAAGAGAATAGGTCAATCGTCAAATCTCTCATTTTTGCTTAACAAGAAAAGTTGCGAAAAGGGTAAACTCTCTCATGCAAAAGGAAATGAGGAGACTTGTAAAAGGCAAAAGGGGATTTTCCATGCAAAGAGCAGATGGGACTTACATAAGGCAAGGTACTAACAAAGGGCCAACATCATTTGCAAAAGGAAAATAAAGAGGAGATGCTTTGGGGAATCCTGCTGGAGTTGTTCACGTGGATCCTTATACTTTCAAGAAATGCTTGAATCTAGCTTATGCTAAACATATTTACCCAATTAAAGAGTATACTACGATGCAATGTTATGTATGTAAAATGCCGATGTATGCTCAGGCTACTGGGGATATGTAAATGCATGGTCTATGGGTTATGCCAAGTATGACTGGGCTTTATGGTTAATGATAGAGGTTTATTTTAGGAGGTGCCAATGACGAATGGGCTTTTGGAATTTGGTTTGGATGGGATCAGGTTGGATCTGATGGTGATTATATTTTTGGGTTTGCCAAGTAGGCTTGGGTTTTGGAAGGTATTAAGTGGGGTTTGGCTTCATTATTCTGGTTGGGGAATGGATTCATGTTATGCATGATGCATGATATGTATGAGGGAAGACAGGGTTGGTGTATAATGACTGATGCAATGGTTTTGGATAGTTCAACAAATATCCCTGAGGTGGGTCAATAATGGTTGAAACATGGAGATATTTTTTCTTGGCTTCAAGGCTCATTGTTGACAAATTATGGGATGATGTGTTTAGCATGGCTTCCTGATATTGCTTTGAATCTGGATGATGTAGTGAGCTTGTCATGGATCTTATGATGCCACATGCTTGATCTGAGCAAGAAAATTGAAGATATAAAGAAATGCCTCCTCTCCATGGCTAGTCTTGTCCCAGTCTGTTAGGTGTCTGCATGAACTCCCCCAATTACAAGCTATGAAGCAAACCTTATAAAAGAGTGATCTCGATAGTTCTTGGGTCTGTATGCCCCTGATTATCCATCTCTTGGAGTGCTTTGACTTCATCGCGCCTTTGAGGTGGTTTGCCTCAGTACAAACCTTGAAGGGATTTCTCCCCTATTGGTTGATCTTCGAGGAAATGCCCCTGGCTAATTGCCTTTGGAAAGATTTGCCTAATCTCGACGTGATTGTCCTGGAATAACTGAATCTTCAAGTGGATTTCTCAACAGAGTTCTCAAATGCTTTACCCCCTTGGTGAGGTCAATCTGAAAGGATGGTCTTTACTCACCGAAGTCCTTAGGCAATTTGCCTCTTCGGGTGACCAAAACTTCTCAAGTCACATCCGTTGTGAAAAGGCTCTTGATGTCAATTCTCACTCACAAGTGAAACTTTTTATGCTTAATGTTATGTTTATGTCAGTTTTAAAATCCAAGTTTGTTCATTGAAAAAATGACATATAGTGAATGGATCACTAGTTACAAACGTCATATCGATACTTAGCAAAACAAATAGGAGTCAGTTTTAACACAAGCTCTAATACAATATGCTTTCAAAATAGGCCTTGCTTCAATTAGGTCTTTTGAGGGTTGTAACGTGGCCTAGTTCAGGGTTTAAGAAACAAAGGTTTTACGACTCAAAAAAATTTATTTAGCCCGCCCATTCTCCTTGATATCCTTCAATCCTATGTTTAACTAGTTTGACACAGACATTCACCTCTTAGAATGATGGGAATGGCAGTAAAAGACCCCGCGAGGTTTCGGGAGTGACGACCACTTGCCTTCCTATTTTTGTGTTTGCAGTCACGTGACTTTTTTCTTGCTGAGGATTTTTGTCTTTGATTCTCTCTTGCTTTTTTTGTTTTTCTTTTTAACTTCCCTAATTTTTCATGGACTGGTTTTTTCCTTACAGCCCATCGAGATTCCCTAAATTTTTCCTAAGCCACTTGCTTTCAAGTTTCGACTTAGCGGGCTTTCTATTTTTTGTCATCATTTTTTTGTTTGGAACAAATTGCGTGACGTTTGTTCATTTGGTTTGAAAATGATTTGTGACTGTCTCACTTGTTTAGTTGGCGAGGGACAACCATTGGGTTTGTGATTTCGACTTCTCGTGAGGGAAAAGATGTGGTTGACCTTTAGACAAGAAACTCCCTAAGATGTGGTTGATCCCCAAATAGGACACTCCTTACTTTGTCTTTTAAGAATTGAATGTGTGGTCAAATTAGCTGAAGACTACCTTGCCTCAGGTTTAAGATGTGAGGGGTTTTTTGTATAGAAGAAAACGCATACTTCTAGGCTTAAAGGGGTTGACTAGGGGTTACCATCCTTATACCTCTAATGTTTGGGAATTTGAAGCAATGCCTTACATCATTAGAAAGGTTTTTATTCAAAAGCATACATGCAGTGAGTTGGTGTACCTTATTTTCATCATTCTCCCTCTAAGCTTCGTCTTTAACAAAAGTAAAATAAGAGTGAACACGACTGGATTGGATTACAACATGCATATTCATTTCATTGTTGCAAAAACAAGTTTTTAAGAGTGAATATTACAATAACAAGCAGTAAAATTACACATGAAAAGAAATGAATGACAACATAATTGTTGGCGTGATTAGCCTTGTTTCAACCATAAACTTGTGTCATCATGCTTACAGATCCTGATGTGTGATAGTCTTCAAGGAGGCTCTTATCCAGCTTCTTGTTCCTTATCCATTGGCACTGGTTATGGCATTGCATAAGTGTCGTCATGTGGCAGCATAAGGTTGCTCAGTATATCCAAGCTATTTGGTGTGAACTTGATAGCCTTTGAATCAATCAGTTCGTGAACTTTGTATTTGAAACTCTTACAACTCCTGATCGAGTGCCCGAGTGCTCCTGAGTGGAACTCACACCTAGCATTCATGTTGTAGCCTAAGGGGAGAGGTGTTGGAGGAAACCCAAGTTCCCTTAACTGCACGATTGAGCTATTGAGAAAAAGAGGTATAATTCGATCGTATGACATATGAACTAGGTCGAACTGTTTCTCTTGCCTCTTTGATTTTTTCTGGCTTTGAGCATAAATTTTTTCCCTCTGATTTGAGTACCAATTTCGTTTCAGCATGACGTGAGGTGGAGCCGGACAGATGCACAGGGTAGACCATTCCATCATTGCAGCTGGTGTGGGATTGCCTTCCCTTTTCAACAGTGTTTGCAAGATTTCCATAACTAGGCTCATCTGAGTCTTTAGTTGGTTGATCTCTTCCTTCAATGCAACTTGAACTTGTTGAATTTCTTCCACAACAATTTGAGACATGCTTCTAGTTTTGAACGTGTGTTGGGAAATCAACTAGCTGGGTAGAAACGGAAGGTAGTATGAGGTTTTGTTTGTGAGATACAAATGATGCATGAATGTTATGTTTGTTTATGATGCATGAATGCATTAATGCATGAATGAAAGGATGAATGGATGAACAGATGAATAATAATCAAGAATGGGTTCATCATTCTAAGATGTTTGAGATAAGGAATGGAGTGTAATACTGATTGCTTTTCAAACCAAGGTTCTCATTGTGTATGATCTAGGTTTTTTTATAAACAGGGACCCCAAAGTCATGGATTCATCTGGCTGTTTTCCGCTTACGGAAAAAGCATGGCGGTCAATAACTTCATCGAATGAATCTATTCTGGGTTAGGTCTTCATACCGACACTCGCGAGAAAAGCTTCTCGGGGACCCGCACTACACGACCATTAACACTGGGTTTTAGACAAGGTTCCCAAAGTCATGGATTTCCTTGATTTTTTGTCACTCATGTCAATTTACTTGCCATGCGTCAACTCCATCAAGTAAATCTAATATGAGTGAGGTCTTCGTACCGACCATCGTGAGAAAAGCTTCTCGGGGACCCGCACTATGCGACCATCGTCCCTAACTGGCCAAAGTTTTAATGTTCTAAAAAAGGTCCTTAGAGTCAAGGCTTCTAATGAAAATATTGACGCTTACACCAAAATCTTGACGATCATCAATACCCTTAAAAGAATATACTCTAAGCGAGATTCTCGTATCGATCCTTACGAGAAAAGCTTCTTGGTGGCCTATACTACTCAACCTCTCTTATCTCAAGCTTAGTCTCTAGAATCGGGTAGAGAGTCTTTCCCGCAATGTTTTTCTTGCAATCAATATCATCCACTTTTTGTATCTCATCCTCATAGATCCAAGTTATAGACAAGATAATATTAACAAAAATAAAGCAAGCAATTAACTAATAAAGGCAAAAATAAAGAGATAAACCCCCTCACATGCATAAAGACAACATTAACTAGGCATGCCTTGCTTAGGGAAACCGCATCCCCAACAGAGTCGTCAGTTATCGCTATGAAAAAACTGACTGAATCAAGTTAACTGACACG
Source organism: Lathyrus oleraceus (assembly GCF_024323335.1). NCBI lineage: Eukaryota > Viridiplantae > Streptophyta > Magnoliopsida > Fabales > Fabaceae > Lathyrus > Lathyrus oleraceus. The sequence goes on from NC_066584.1 coordinate 409,223,203, forward strand.
GAGTCACCACTGGATTTTATTTATTCCTCATATAATTAAAGGAAAGGGAAATATTCGATAAAACCCTATAAAGAAAAGAATATGGAAAATGATTGGTCTCGCAACCAAATATGGGTCCAGAATTCAGTTACGTAAGGGGAAGGTATTAACACCCTTCACGTCTATGATACTCCATGGGAACCATTTATGTTGTCTATGCGTATGGGTATTTACCTTATTCTAGTGCTTACTTAATATTTAGGAAAAGGCGGTAAAGTATGAGATTGTTTTTTTTTATTATTATGCTAGCCAAGGATTGGGGCCCTTGTGCCTACGTATCATTCATCGGGGGATGAAGAATCAGAGCTCCGTAGTTCGGAGTAGAAAATGTTTGTGTGTTGGTGGATTTTACCTTGAAAAAAGGTTTTCGGAGTGATGCCCTAAGGCTCACAAAATAAGGTTTGATCAGTTGATGTTTGTTTTAGGGTTTTGAAAAGATTTCTCTTTATTAGAATTGCACTAAAGATTATGGGCGGGGGTGAATATTTTAGACAAACAAGCCAAGTGTCTTGTGTCCAAAATAATTAGAGTAAGGGTAGTAGAACTCCATTCTTACACATTCCCCGCCACTTAAGGCTTATGGCACACAATCCTAATCGTATTTTTATTGTATTTTTGAGTTTGATTAAGAAAATGCCACTTGACGTTGGATCAAGGGTTTATTGCTTATTGATTTTGAAATGGTGACGTACATGGATATTTACAAAGAAATAAATGCGAGAAATAAAGGATCTTATTGTAAGGTAGCCCAAGAGAAAGCCTTGTGTGTGCAAAGTGACATATGCTACCAAGTGGATAATGGGCTTAAGAGCATGTCTCCCTAGGGTAATTCCATGAATGCCATTCTTACAATAAAACAATGCAAGTTACACATGAAAATCCAAAGTCAGAGCAAAAAGTCAAAAATTAGGGCAAGGTCTAAATGCAAGGGTCCTAATGAATCCTCTAAGTCCTAGAATGGGTCACATATGAATGCCTATTTTTTTTGTATTTTGATTTTATCATGTTTTTGTTATTTTTTATTATGCAATGACAATAAGTAAATGACAAATGAAATAAAGATGTATGAGATTTATACACAATGATGATAAATATGAGGATGGGTGCTTGAAATAAATGACAATACAATAAAATGACAAGAGAATAAATCACAAGATAATAAATTAGGTCAACAAGATCAATGGTTAGTGATAGAAGTTAGTGGTTAGAAATCAAATGTCACAAGGTAACTACCTAGGGATTATCTATCCACAAGTCAAATGACTCAAAATATAGCACATTGAGGGATAACCTATCATTGATGCAAAGTACTGAAGATGATTCATGATCATCTATCAATAGATTTGAATCAAAAAATGTTATAACAACCTCAATTCCATCTATCAATGATTTTAAGAGTGGAAGATTGTATCACCCAAATGATTATAAGTTAAAAAGTCAAATAATATACAAGTTAGACACCCAAATCCAAGTGTTAATGGTTAATGATCAATGGATATAATGTAACACAAGTAGAATCAGAAAACAAAACTTAAGTAATTAAAGGTCTCATCTACACATCAAGAGGTTCAAACATGATCCACTAAGGGCAACCTATCAACACCTCAAAGTGTCAAGAATGATCCATTCATCATTCATCAACATATTTGAAGTGTTGAAGATTTAATCAACCATATGATCAATTACCAATGATCAAGACATTGTCATCAACCAAGACCAAATACAAGGGTAAAAAGGTCCAATTAAAAATGGTGAAAATAATTAATAGTGATAATAAAAAATATTTGATGAAATATATTTATGTAAAAAAGAAATAATCAAAAGGAAAATAAATGGGAAACCAAAAGCTTAGGAGACTTGATTAAATGGTGAAGAATAATAAACAAATAAACAAAATAAAAGAAGAAAGATAAGTAAAAGGAAAAAAACACAATGGGCTAGGGGTTGAACCCTTGACCTTGGGGTTACATTCCAAGTGCCTCGCCACTGAGCCAAGTGTGCTCAATTGGTGATTATTGCACGCGTGTATATATAAAATAAACATGAACAAAAAAATGAAATGGGCCCAATAGAAAGGAGGGAAGGCCAACACACCAAAAGGCCCAAAGCAATGAAGAAGAAGAGAGGCTCTAAACTCCCTCCCTCCAAAAATCAAATATTTGAATCACTTCCCGCTCCGTCGTGCCAGAGCTCGTCGGCGACGGCGACGGAGCTCAAACAATCAAAATAGACACACCAAAATGAAGCTCTCCTTGTCTTGAGTATGAGAACACAATTCCCTCACTCTAATTCCTACCAAGTTAACCAAATTGAAAGGGAATTCTCAAGAACCCTGGAAATAGAAACTTGAATTAAATGTTGGAAACAAATCAAATAGCTATGAAAACTTAGGGGAAATGTTCTCCTAGTTGAGTTGTATATGAAGGTAACTCAAATGAAAGCACACGAAGAGTTCAAGCTCTACCTTCACGGGAGAAGACAACCGGAAAAGTGTCTGAACAAGTAAGTTCTTTACACTCTCTCTTTATTAAGCAATCGTAATTGGACTTATGTAGAAGTCACATCTATCTGAGGTCGGGCAATAAAGATATTGGTGTTAATGCATGTTAGAGACTTTGTACAAAGAACCAAACTCCTAAAACATACCACACAAAAAAATAAAGTGGGAAATGCCTATCTCAGTTAGGCTCATGTTGATTCATCTGACACAAGGTCATTGATGAATCAACTAGCATTTTGACTTGAAGAGAATTCATTGCTCAATGATGGATTAGGGAAGAATAGGGATGAAGATGAAGAAGGAAGGGGAAATAGAAACTCAAATTGATCATATGAGGAATTTCATTTGATCAATACTATCCATTCGTTTTAGGGGATGAAATGTACATTTCATCAACCCCCTAAATCCAATAGTATTGATCAAATGGAAGTTCAAATCAACCATGATCAAGGCCAAACAAAAAGTCAAACATTACAAAGTCAATCAAATGGCTCAACAATATTTTTAAATGATTAATCAATTAAAAATCAAATTAAAAATGAATTAAAATACATTTCAAAATGGACAAAACCTCAAATCCCTTCAAATCCCCAAATAAATGGCCAAGGGATTTATCCTAGGTTAAACAAGGTCAAAGGACCTTAGACAAAAAAATTCATAATTTTTGGAAAGTCAAAAGTATTTTAAAATATTTAAACACAACTCCAAAATCAATTAATTCACAAAAAATATCAAAATTAATCAAAAAAATGATTTTAATTCAAAATATGGAAGAGGAAAATATTTAAATATTTTTGGTGAAAGTCCCATATTTTTTGGATTAAAAATGAATTTATTATGGATTAATCAAAATAAGTGGATTAAATAGAAAATCAGAAAATAAAATAAAATTGAAAAAAACAAGGGCCATCAGATCTCGCTCATTAATTGAGGTGGCAGATCTGATGGCCACGAGCTAAGGTGCATGATGCACTCAAGTCAATTGCGTGGCAAAAGGAGTCATTTGAACCAATGGCCAATATTAGAACGTTGGGACATGACCAGATGGTTGGGACGTTGTCAACACACCACCGGAGCTAGGGCTCCGGTCATCTTCTCTGGTGGACCTCATCGGACTATTCCACCACCAACTTTCATAAAGAAGAAAAGTGAATACACTATTTTGAAGGAAAAATCCCCAGGAATCCAAATTTGACCTCAAATTTCTCCGATTCCAAGTATATTGAAAGATACATGGATTTGAAAATTGAGAGTATGATCCAAGTTGCTTCGATCTGACCTCAAAGCAACTCAATCTTGTTGCCTACATTAGTAGGACTTCAACCAACAAAAACCCAAGTGAAATGATGAAGAATTGAGAGAGAATCGAAGAAGGAAAGTTTCACAAAATTCACCTTCTATTTGCAGTGATGAAGCTCTATCTGGATCTCAATTTGCTTGGGCTTGCTTCCACTAGCTTGCAGGAGATGAAATGGATGATCAAATGGTTTAGACTCTTGGAGTTTCAATCTCAAAACAGAAGTGAAATTGAAACTCGATTTCAAATGAAATCTTCAAATTTATCCTATCAATAGAGGGTGGGAATGTTGCAGAAGCAAAGCTTGGGCAAGGTGTCCTTGATTTTGAGCAGAATGAGTTGCATTTATAGACTCACCAATTGATTTCCACACACTTCCATTCAAATGCCAAAAATAACAATTATAGTGTGCATGCTTGCATGGGTGTGTAATAGGCCCATTAAATGATTGAAAAAGGTCCAAAATCGTGCATGAGTGATGCTGAAGCCTTGACATGAGATCATGCAATGTGGAATTAAAATTGGTCATGAGAAACTTCCAAATGGGGCCATGCAATGCAAACATATGCAAGTCCTTCAAAAATGTTCTAAATGTCATGATCTTAGACTATTTGGAAAGGTAACATGAAGGGGAACAACTTATATGTTGAACACTTTTCTGTTTGGAGCCTGGATCATGATGAATTTTGAGGTGGAAGTTGGAGAAATCAAACATAGTTGAAACATTTCTAAGTATAAAGTCAAATGATCACTTTTTCCACCTTGAATAACTTTGTCTATGAGCCTCAAATGAAAATGGTTCCTTCTTAAACACTGTAGATATTTAATTCCTCTTCAATTTGGTCATAAATTTGACATCATTTTAGTCTTGCATGAGGGAGTTATGGATTTTAGAAGTTGAGGAAAAATGCTTGTTTAGTGGTAATGACCCAAAATGACCTATAATGTTTCCTCTTGGCACATGCCCTTGCAAGTAGAATTTGACATTTCACAAAGAATCAAATTTGGATACGACATATAGAAATTGATCATGAAACTTGGATGGCCTTCATATGATAAAAAATGAGCAAGTCATGGTTCTTGGAAGTTGACCTTCCATCTAGGGCACAAACAAAATGACATATAATCTTTCACCATAAAAAATGACTTTCTAAGAAGAATTTTCTCTCAATGCAATATAAAAGTTGTTTGAAATGCCATAAAGAGTAACTTTTATCTTGGAATCATTTTCATATGACAAAAATTATAGGAGATATGGTATAGGGAACCCTAGATTTGACCAGTTGACTTTTCTAGTCAACTTCTTTGAACAAACTTGCAAAACTTGAAGTTCTTTTGATATTTGGGGATCATGGAGAATCATATATGCTTGGGATGATTTATAATGAAGTATCCTTTGATATATTTGACCAATTGTTGAAGAAACTTGTTGAGAAAGTCACACAAGATACCCAGATGAATTAGGGCTTCCAAGGTAAACAAGCTTCAAAATCTTGATGAATTCTTGATCAAAATGATAAATAAAGAACATGGGGATCCATATATGATGCTTGGAAACATTGTGAACCTTTCCTTGATAGATCTCTTGCACTGAGGGTTTCAAACCCTAGATATGAGTTTGATAAGGCACAGATGGATGCACACACTACCTACAAAAGAAATGAAACTACACTAGAGATATTTTTGGTATTTTGGTTAGTAAACAAAGAAAAACAATGTATGATATAATCAAAAGTGTTTGGTGATCTCTCCCAATGCAAATCCAAATGAATGAGGGGTGAGGAGGATGCGAAGGTGTGATCCCAAAGCCAATGTAAATGATGAGATAACATGAGGGATCTTAGAGTCAAAATTGGGGTCGTACACAATCATATTTTGATTTGATTGGATTCAAGTGTGAAAAAGTGGCAACATTATTTGTAGTGGTAACCAAGATCCAATATTTGTCCGTATGTGAGTTTTAGTGCATCCAAATCATATTGAATTTAGCCAAGCTTTTGGAATAATGTTATATATATATATATATATATATATATATATATATATTATATAATTATATATATATATATATAATATATATATATATAATATATATATATATATATATATATATATTGTTGCTGCTATTTTGTTTCATTACGTTGTGACAAGTCAAATTTTGATCAGCGAATTCGATATCTATATGCTGTTATGTCGCTGAAAGTTTGTTTCGATATATTGATGTGATTTTTTGTGGCGTTACGGTCCTTGCATACAAAATTTAGCTTTCGTTGTCGTTACGTATAAACCAACTTTGAGCATATTATATTAGATTTGCGCTGCTTTACCATGTGCACGTTAAGTTTCATCTCATGTAAATTGGATTTCAATTTTATGTGATGCACCCTCTATTTTTATTTGATTAATTAGTTTTATTTCAATTAATTGAATTTGATAATTAAGTTTGATTAAAATTGTTAATGGTTGAATTAATCGATTAATCATGATGATTATTTTTAATTATCCTAATTAATTAATATGATTAAATTTTAACTAATTAATTTCACTTTAGTCATTTGATTGCTTATTTGTTTAATCATACATTTTAATCCATTGTTAATCATGACTTAATTATGAATTTGTGATAATCTTGGTAATTAAATTGTTAAGTAATAATGTGACTTAAAATAAACTTTTCAATAAACAAAACCCTTGGTCCAATACCAAGTGGGATTTTCAAAGACCTTGGTCTAATGCCAAGTGATCCTTCTCAAACTCGATCAATTTTGTATCGATGCAATTCATTTATTTTACGCTTACTCGGAGTCATTTAAAACCTTTTTCTTAACAAAGACGAAAGAAGGGGATCCTTGGAGTCTCACATTCCCTGAATCCTCGAATAATCAGTCTCGAGGCACACGTCTTGGGCTAGCCGCTTATTCTTTATTTCGTTTCTAAAAACACTTAATACAAACTTGGATAAAAAGATGGACCGTTGGAGTCTAGCATTCTAGTGGAACCTTTGAATAATCATTTCTGAGGCACACATATCGTTCTTATTGAATGTCCGTTGTCCATCAAACAAATTTCATAAATGCATTGAATGAAAAATAATCGTTGGAGTCTAGCATTCCAGTGAAATCCCAAATGATTGGTCCCTAGACTTACGTCTCATTCTTACTGAACATTCTTCATTCACCTAAAAAAAACTCAACACATCAAACTCATTTTTTCGCCTTCGTGCGACTTCGAAACTTTTCAAAAAGGACATTGTCTAGTCCATCTTAACTCGTATACAAACTAACAATTAAGTCTACACCACGAGCATGCAAGCCAATGTTTAACCATTAGAACATGATCTAAATAATTGTTCAATAAACCAAATCAACCAATCAAACTTGTTTTTCTCCCTTGCACGACATCGAAAATAACTTTCAGAAACGAGTATGCTTTATCCATTTCGACGTGAAACAAACATAGACTTCAACCTCTAAGAGCGAGCAACAAGTAAAGGTTTAAACCGCTCGAAATATCTAAGGTATCACTCTTTAAAAGCAACTAACAAACAATTCTTTGCTACCAAGAATTACATCGCCTTGAGTTCTCCGTCACACTTGGAGATACGTAAGAGCATGATTTTGAAATCTTGTCAGGAACAATAATAAAAACCACCAAAAACATCTTTTGTCTTGCCTCAAACTATGAAGCTTCGATTTCCTCATTGTACTTGAGGATACGTAGGAGCGAGACCTGCAATCTCGTCAAACATCCTAATAAAAACCTTTTTGCGACCCCTTCCTTTTCCTTTTTAACCGTTTATCATTCGAAGAAAATAATTAACATAATATAAAATTCAATCGCAAGTTTAACTAAAAGGTTTCCATTGAGTATAACGGACGTGAGGGGTGCTAATACCTTCCTCTTACGTAATCGACTCCCGAACCCGAATATGGTTGCAACGACCATATTCTTTTTCTTTTAAGGTTTTGCCAATATTTTTCCTTTCCTTCTTTGGAATAAATAAAGTGAGGTGGAAATTGTGTTCGAATAATTTTTTTATGAGCGTGTGAACGCCTCGCGAAGGATTATATTTTTCGAGATGCAATATTAACATTATAGGATTTTCTTATTCTTATGTGTGACATTCTTCATTTCATTGTCGTTACATCTTGCACGATAAGTTGTGCTATGTTAGGTCTTTGCGCACATTAAATTTCATTTCTTTATGTTTTTGTTTCTTTGAGTTATGTTTCATTTGCATTTTGACTCGTTTGTCATGATCGCGTTAAACATTAGCATTTTGTTGGAATTATCTTGGTTTGTGTGCAACATTTTCAATTTTGTTGCCATTACGTTTTAATTCAATTTCGTACGCGCTTCTGATGGTTTAGCATAACGACAATCTGCATTTTTTCTTTTTTGCCACTTCGTGCTTCGACATGTGACTTTTACTTTCACGATTTTATATTTTGTTGTGTTTCTATTTATTTGTGATGAATGCATTATGTGTTATTGTAGAAGCAAGCTTCAATCCAAAAAGTATTTTGATGAAGACAACATGTATCAATGCAAAAAGAGAATAGCTTCAAAGATAATTCAAGCATCAAAGTAATCAAGCCACATATGCATGGAAAACATTTTGATCAAGCTTCTTTTTCAAGTCAACCGTTTGCAAGATTGTTGATTCACTTCTAAGGTATATCTAATTCATTCTTAGATTAGTATACAAGTGTTCAACAATCATGATCTGCATTTGCATTTTTAACATAACCATTTGTTAACATGTTGAAATGATATACACATTTTTCTTAAAGTATTTTTCTGCATTTCAACAGTGTTAACCGGTTAACCATATGGGTTAACCGGTTAACGGACCAGTTTTTTGAAATCCTCTGTTAACGTTATATGCGTTAACCGGTTAACCCATTTGGTTAACCGGTTAACACTGTTCGTTTCAGTGAAAAATTATTTCCAGAAAATTGTACCTTTTCATCACTTTTTATGAGAAATTTATACCTCTTTGAAAAGGTGTTTTGGCAAGATAAATTCTTGAATTTTCAAAATGAATTTTCACCTCCAAGAATTTTCATACAAACTTAAGATAATCCCTCTTTCATATTTCCTTCAATATTTCATAAAAGAGTTCATAACCAAATTTCCATCTCATTCCAATTTTTGAACACTTGTATATTATTCATTGAGTGAATTATTTATCTAAGGAGAAGATCAATCAAGAGAAGATTGATAATACTACACTTTGTTAAAATCATCAAAAAGACTTATTTCTGTTTTGACTTGTGATCCAGGATTGTTGGATACAAGGGTTTGTGTTGAAGAGGATTGTTCTTCATACACTTGTTTACCTATAGGTTAGATAGTAAGCATCACCATTGGTGTGAGTAGGCTGTACAATAATTCTAACTATAGTAAAATATCTTTCGAGTCGAAAGGGGAGTGGATGTACCTTCGGATTGTGAAGGGAACCACTATAATTTCCGGTGTCTTTTTACTTTCCGCAATTTATCTTTCCGCACTTAAACGTAAAATAACCAAAACCGGAAACAAGTTCGAAGAATTTTTAACCACCTAATTCACCCCCCCTCTTAGGCGCATTTACAACTTACATTTGGCATCAGAGCAAGTTATAGGTAACTTGTTCCTAGAGATCCAGCATGGCTTCCGCAAGCATAAACCCAGTTTTCAAAGACGGTGGAAGTAGCAACAAGCCCCCACTCTTCTCCGGAGAATACTTCGATTTCTGGAAAATCAGAATGAAGGCACATCTTGAGGCCCAAGGGGAAGGTATATGGGAAGCAGTTGAAGAAGGTCCACACAAACCGGTGAATGGAGTTGGTACCCCAAAGTTGAAAAACACTTATGACGAAGATGATAAGAAAAGGATCCTGAATGAGAAGAAGGCAATCAACATACTCCAAAGCGCTCTTAGTATGGACGAGTTCTTCCGTATATCTCAATGTAAATTGGCAAAGGAGATTTGGGACACCTTGGTTGAAACACATGAAGGAACCACCGTAGTGAAGAGATCGAGGCTAAACACTCTAAGTCAAGAATATGAGATGTTCCGCATGCAGCCCGGTGAATCTATAGTTGCCTTACAAAAGAGATTCGTCCATCTAACAAATCACTTGATTGCTCTTGGTAAAACTTTCACTAATGATGATCTCAACCTGAAAGTCCTAAGATCTTTGACAAGAGAATGGCAACCGAAAGTGACCGTTATTTCGGAAAAGAAGAGCCTCTCAACGATGACATCTGTGTCTCTATTTGGAAAACTTCAAGAACACGAATTGGAACTTGGAAGGCTCGAGAAGCACGAAAGTCAAGAAAAGAAGTCCAAGGGAATTGCCTTGAGGTTGATTCAAAAAAGGACAAAGATGACGAGACGTCCGAAGATGAGAACTTTATGCTTCTTGTAAAGAAGCTTGGTAAGTTTTTTAATAAAAATAAAAATTCCTCTTATCCTAAAAAGAATAACCATTTCAGGAAAAAGGAAGTATCCACATCAATGCAAGACGTCACGTGTTATGAATGTGGACAGCAAGGTCACATAAAGCCGGACTGCCCAAAACTTGCAAAGAAAGGAGGATTCAAAGGCAAGAAGGAATTCAAAAACAAAAAGGCTTACGTCGCTTGGGACGATAATGAGATCAGTTCATCTTCGGAATCAGAAAGTGATGAATGTGCGAACATGGCTCTTATGGCTTCACATCACTCCGATGAAGAAATCGATGAGGTTAGTAGCAATTTTTCAGTTTATGACAATGACACACAAGATGTTATAAATGAACTCTTAAAAGAATGCAAGACATTGTATAAAAGTATTTCATCCCAAAAGAAACAAATTTCATCCTTAGAAGAAAAAAATATTGCTTTGGAAAAATATATTGAAAGTGGAAAACAAAAGCTGATTGATGAAAAACAAAGTCTTGCATGTAAGAATTATGAATCTTTATCTTTTCAAATTGTTCAACTTAAAAGAGTTTTAGAAAGATATGAAAAAGGTCAAATTGGCTTGGAAGAAATTCTTAAGCACCAAAGGTATTCTAATGATAAAAGTGGATTAGGATATTCTAAGTTTTCTAAACCAAGCACAAATAAGACCATTTTTGTTAAAGCAAGTGAACAAGTTGTTAAAGAGAAAGTGAACAATTCTAAAAATATGCATCAAAGTCATAAAAAGAAAATGATTGCTAAGAAGAAGAATTATGTTCCTAGATATAGAAGTGATTTTCAACCTACTTGCTTTTATTGTGGAATCAAAGGGCACACACCTAATGCTTGTTATGTGCGAAACTTTAGCGTTCCAAAAGGGTATTATGTGTGGGTTAAAAAGGGTACTAACTACCAAGGACCCAAAGCAATTTGGGTACCTAACAAAAATTGATTTTGTTTTGTAGGTATGCTTGAAGACAACCTCGAATCAGTGGTATCTTGATAGCGGTTGTTCAAAGCATATGACGGGCGACATCGACAAATTTTCACATCTATCTTTAAAGGCCAAGGGATATGTTACATACGGTGATGACACTAAAGGAAAGATCCTTGGAGTAGGAACCATTGGAGCACCTCCTTCTACCATCATCATGTCCTTTATGTTGAAGGCCTAAAGCACAACCTTCTTAGCATAAGTCAATTGTGTGACAAAGGGTTCCGGATCATTTTTCTCAAAAGATGAATGTGTGATAGAGCATGAAGTCACCCATGACATTTTGCTAAAAGGTAAAAGGGTTAATAATATTTTTTATGACTTCTTTTGATGACTCTTCCTTGAAGGTAAAGTTCTTAATGACAAACAACAACGAGGCTTGGCTATGGCATAAAAGATTCGCTCATATACACATGGAGCACATGAACAAATTAATAAAGCATGATCTAGTTGTTGGTCTTCCAAAGATTAAGTTCATCAAGGATAAGCTTTGTGACGCATGCCAAAAGGGAAAGCAAACCAAGACAACTTTCAAATCCAAGAATGTTGTATCTTCGTCGAGGCCACTTCAACTCTTGCACATGGATCTCTTCGGTCCATCAAGAACGAAAAGCTTCGGAGGTAATGTTTACGGTTTAGTAATTGTTGATGACTTCTCTAGATATACGTGGACTTTGTTTCTTGTGCAGAAAAGCGATGCTTTCAAGGCTTTCAAAAAATATGCAAAACAAATTCAGAATGAGAAGTCTCTCTCAATAACCTCCATAAGAAGTGACCACGGGGGAGAATTTCAAAACACATTCTTTGAAGAATTTTGTGAAAAGCACGGAATTTCCCACAACTTCTCCGCACCACGAACACCACAACAAAACGGTGTCGTAGAGAGAAAGAATAGATCCTTGGTGGAACTCACAAGAACAATGCTCAGTGACTCCAACCTTCCTAAATTTTTTTGGGCGGACGCAGTTAGCACAACATGCTTTGTTAGCAACCGTGTCAACATTCGGCCGATTCTCAAAAAGACTCCGTATGAGCTTTTCAAAGGAAGGAAGCCTAATATATCTTTCTTTCACATCTTTGGGTGCAAATGTTTTGTCCTCAACAATGGAAAGGACAACCTTGGTAAGTTTGATGAGAAATCCGACGAAGGTATCTTCCTTGGCTACTCCCTATCTAGTAAGGCATTTAGAATTTTCAATAAAAGAACTCTTACTATTGAAGAATCAACGCATGTATCCTTTGATGAAACTAACCCCTCGAAAGAGGATAACATTATTGTTGATGACGATGATGATATAATAGATATGTCACAAAAGGAACCTTCAAATGTTCATTCAATACCACAAGGAGATGGCTCACCAATCATTGAAGAACATCATGATCTACCGAAAGAATGGAAAACTCATAGAGATCACCCGATCGATAAAGTTATTGGTGATATTAGCCAAGGCGTTGCAACATGGCTAAATCTCAAGGATGCTTGTCTCAACATGGCTTTTGTATCTCAAATAGAACCAACCAAAGTCGATGAAGCCTTAGGCGACGATCAATGGATAGTAGCAATGCAAGAAGAACTCAACCAATTCGAAAGAAATCAAGTTTGGAGTCTTGTACCAAGACCGGACAACAAGCACATCATAGGAACAAGATGGGTCTTCAAGAACAAACTTGATGAGAATGGGATCATAGTTCGTAACAAAGCAAGATTGGTCGCACAAGGATACAACCAACAGGAAGGAATTGATTTTGATGAAACGTTAGCTCCGGTAGCAAGGTTAGAAGCAATTCGATTATTACTTGCTTATGCTTGCTCTATGAATTTTCAATTGTTTCAGATGGATGTCAAAAGCGCTTTCCTAAATGGATATATCAATGAAGAAGTCTACGTCAAACAACCTCCGGGTTTTGACGACTTCAAGAATCCCTCACATGTTTACAAGTTGAAGAAAGCACTATACGGCTTAAAGCAAGCACCAAGAGCGTGGTATGACCGCCTCAGCAACTTTCTTTGTGAAAAGGGATTTGTAAAAGGAAAGGTTGACAAGACTTTGTTCATAAAGAAGATCAAGGGTAACACCTTATTGGCTCAAGTCTATGTCGACGACATCATCTTCGATTCAACAAACAAAGATCTTTGCGAAGAGTTTTCAATCATGATGCAAGGAGAATTCGAGATGTCCATGATGGGAAAATTGAACTATTTTCTTGGACTACAAATCAAGCAAACCAAGGATGGCATCTTCCTCAACCAATCCAAGTACTGCAAGGAATTGTTGAAAAGATTTGATATGGATAGTTGCAAAGTGATGTCCACTCCTATGGGATCCGGAACGTACGTTGATCAAGATGAATTCGGAGTTTCAATAGATATTACAAAATATCGAGGTATGATTGGTTCATTACTATATTTGACGGCAAGCCGTCCTAACATTATGTTTAGTGTATGTTTGTGTGCACGCTTTCAAGCAAACCCGAAGGAGTCGCATCTCACCGCAATAAAGAGGATTATGAAATATCTCAAAGGAACAACGAACGTCGGACTATGGTATCCAAAAGGTAGTATATGCTCATTGATTGGTTATTCTGACGCTGACTATGCAGGATGTAAGACCGATAGAAAAAGCACAAGTGGTACCTGTCACATTCTCGGGAATGCACTAGTGTCGTGGGCATGCAAGAAGCAAGCATGTGTCGCACTTAGCACGGCTGAAGCAGAGTACATTGCTGCAGGCAGTTGTTGTGCACAAATTTTATGGCTTAAGCAACAACTTCTGGATTTTGGTGTAGACCTCGGCTGCATTCCTCTTAGATGCGATAACACAAGTGCCATCAACATCACAAAGAACCCGGTCATGCATTCAAGGACAAAGCACATAGATATCCGGCATCATTTCCTTCGAGATCACGTGCTGAACGGAGATGTAGATGTTACGTTCGTGGATACACATAACCAACTTGCCGACATATTCACAAAACCATTGGCTAAAGAGCAATTCTTCAAGATTCGGCGAGAACTTGGTATTCTCAATGAAGGTGACATCTAACCTTGTCTTAAAATTACTTGTTATGTGGTATAGTTGCTAAAAATTTGTTTATTTACAATTTTTATATTATGCAATGCTAGCACTTCTTTTTTGCCGTTTTTAGTTTTTCTCACTTTCGCATGTCCGAAAATTATCCGTTTTAAAATATTTTTAAATAGAAAGTTGCGTATTGATAAGTGCTAATACTTTGTGAAATTTTTTTGTAAAAATCTTTTCCCAACTTTTCAAAACAGAGCTGCTGTTTTTTTTATTATTTTTGAAAAATTTCAGACCATTAACCGGTTAACGGTATAGGTTAACCGGTTAACACCTCCAAAACAGCACTTCTGCGTTAACGTTATGAATACAGAATTTTTAATTTTATTTTTTTTTAAATTTAAATTTTGGTATATGTGTTTTATGTTTGGTGCATGTGCTTTACTCTTCACCTACACCTCATAACTCTCTCTTCCCACATTTACTCACCATAAACCCTTCATCCCACTTTTTCAACTTTCAATATTCTTGAGTATCTTTAAAGCTCCATTAAACCCCACTCAACCATACCCACTTACTAATTCTCAAAATCCTATTCCGAAAATCCCTCTCAATACCCTAGAATCTCCATCTTCTTCATGGCTCCTCCAAGAATGGGAAAGGCTCCTGTATCATCATCTAGCAGTGAAGAGGAAGAGTTGAAAATGGAAACCGCCAAGAAAAGGAGAATGGCTTTCAAAGTCAGGGTTAGACATCTGCTTAAGGGTAAGTATGTGAATCTCAAATCCTTCACCTCTACTACTTTCACTTTCCCTGAGCTGTTGAGATATCAAGGGTTGCATGAGTTTATAACTGATAATGGCAAAATTTATACTGATTTGGTAAAATCTTTTCTGAACCATTTCACCTTGAATCTGAATGATGATGATCAATATATGCTGTCTGCCACTGTGAGAGATTGTGAAATTGTAACAGACCTAAGGTCGCTGGCTGCGTCTCTTAGGATTCCCTATGCAGGATTTTTTCTTCGGAAAGGTGTTAATCATGGTGATGGAAAATGGGCTCAATATGATAAAATGGAATATTACTACTCAATCTGTCGATTTCCAAGGGATGCTGTTGTGTCGGGACAGCGCACTTCTCGCATACTCTGCTATGCTAAGAACTTGTCTGTTGATGATTGAATGCTGCATTATGTTATTTGCCATGTCTTGCTGCCAAAGGATTCAAACCTTTCACAAATAAATGATTTGGAGATGCAGGTTCTCTTTGTTGTGAAGAACAAAATCAGAATTAATTGGCTACCTACTATGATGTATCATCTCAAACAGCAACTATCTCTCAAAACAAGGCTGCCCTATGGTCGTCTTATCTCAAGGATTTTGGAATCAACAGACATGGAAATTGGGAGAGAACCGTTTCTGGCTATGACCCCTACCACCAATGAGATCAACGGTGTTACTATTATGAAGAATACCGGGATTATTCAATGCAATGACGGATCTTACAAGTATGATGACGGGTCTTCTTCTTCAAACTTTCCTATTCCGGAGGGTGGCATTACAAACGAGTTCCTATATACCACCATGATGAGCCAACACCGTGAAACCACCCGCGCTATCAAAAGCCTTCGAAACCTTGTGTTAAGTTCTCGCAACCTTCCCGTGGAAGATGATGAAGGTGAAGCCGGTAGTGAAGCGGAAGGCGAGGAGAATGAGGACGGTTCGGAAGAAGAATAAAGCACTATGTTTTATCTATGTTTCTTGCTATGTGTTGTTCTGTTTTAGTTTTAGTTTTGCTTATGCTGATTGTTTACCGTACACTTTTAATTAATCCAATTATATTTCTGTCATCATATGTGCTTGCATGTTTATTAAATGATCACATAATGCGTGTATGCTTGTCTACTTTTCTTGTTCATATGTTTCTTCCTTTTTGCTAATGCCAAAGGGGGAGAAGACTTGGTTCTCTAATGGTTTCTCTATGCAAATTTTGTATGCCTCTCATTTAGGGGAAGTTCTTAAACTTAAGGGGAGAATCAAATTAGAGAAACTTCACTTTCAAGCATCTATCTCAAAGTTGGTTGTCATCATCAAAAAGGGGGAGATTGTAGAAGCAAGCTTCAATCCAAAAAGTATTTTGATGAAGACAACATGTATCAATGCAAAAAGAGAATAGCTTCAAAGATAATTCAAGCATCAAAGTAATCAAGCCACATATGCATGGAAAACATTTTGATCAAGCTTCTTTTTCAAGTCAACCGTTTGCAAGATTGTTGATTCACTTCTAAGGTATATCTAATTCATTCTTAGATTAGTATACAAGTGTTCAACAATCATGATCTGCATTTGCATTTTTAACATAACCATTTGTTAACATGTTGAAATGATATACACATTTTTCTTAAAGTATTTTTCTGCATTTCAACAGTGTTAACCGGTTAACCATATGGGTTAACCGGTTAACGGACCAGTTTTTTGAAATCCTCTGTTAACGTTATATGCGTTAACCGGTTAACCCATTTGGTTAACCGGTTAACAATGTTCGTTTCAATGAAAAATTATTTCCAGAAAATTGTACCTTTTCATCACTTTTTATGAGAAATTTATACCTCTTTGAAAAGGTGTTTTGGCAAGATAAATTCTTGAATTTTCAAAATGAATTTTCACCTCCAAGAATTTTCATACAAACTTAAGATAATCCCTCTTTCATATTTCCTTCAATATTTCATAAAAGTGTTCATAACCAAATTTCCATCTCATTCCAATTTTTGAACACTTGTATATTATTCATTGAGTGAATTATTTATCTAAGGAGAAGATCAATCAAGAGAAGATTGATAATACTACACTTTGTTAAAATCATCAAAAAGACTTATTTCTGTTTTGACTTGTGATCCAGGATTGTTGGACACAAGGGTTTGTGTTGAAGAGGATTGTTCTTCATACACTTATTTACCTATAGGTTAGATAGTAAGCATCACCATTGGTGTGAGTAGGCTGTACAATAATTCTAACTATAGTAAAATCTCTTTCGAGTCGAAAGGGGAGTGGATGTACCTTCGGATTGTGAAGGGAACCACTATAATTTCCGGTGTCTTTTTACTTTCCGCAATTTATCTTTCCGCACTTAAACGTAAAATAACCAAAAACCGGAAACAAGTTCGAAGAATTTTTAACCACCTAATTCCCCCCCCCCCCCCCCTCTTAGGCGCATTTACAACTTACAGTTATAAATTTGCAATTCAATTTGTGTTGAGGTACAACGATTCAACATTGTTACATTTAAAATTGAATGTGAATCCTTCTTTTGGTAGCTTTGCATTTCATGTCTTCGTGTTCGGTGTCATCGATTCTCATCCCCACGTTATGATTTTTTATCTGTGCACGTTCGTTTTGCTTTACTCTTTCGATTCCATTATGATAAATGTGTGATGGAAACATGTTGTATGACCTCATACCCTTTTACTTTGTTGCATACTTTGTATAATATTGCGATTCGATTTACTTTATGATGTTAAGTTATGCCTCATGCTAGAGTTCGCGTCATCACACTAAAATTTGCACCCCTCACAATGCAATCCGTGATCTTGCATTAAAATTCTCACCTTCTATTCATTCTTCAACCATGTTTTACTACCAATTCAAAATAATTTTAAACCATTTCACAAATCATTTCCACTAACACAAATTAAAACCTCGATCAATATCGAGCGCTTTTTCCCAAATTAAATTAAAATACCTAACTATTATCAGACTTCTTTTCATAAAGGATGAAAAAGGAAATGGTCTAGTGGCTACTATTCTTTTCCTTGATTGTCTGGATACAAGTTGCCTAATTCGACCATTCGAACAATCTTTATCCATTAAAAACTTCTAATTTTATTCACCTCAAATCTCTTTTGTAATCAAAACCTAAGCGATCTTATTTTTACAATAACTTGGACGAAAAAGGAAATGGTCTAGTGCCTACTATTCTTTTCCCCGAGTACTTGAATACGAGTTACCTAACTCGACCATTCATGTATTCGTCATCTATTCAAAACACCTAACAATATCTAATCCTTTTACAATTAAAAGGATGAAAAAGGAAATGGTCTAGTGTCTACTATTATTTTCCTCTATTGTATGGATACGAGTTGCCTAACTCGACCATTCGAGCAATCGTCATCAACCAAAAAAAATCAAACACATCCAAACCATTTTGCCTTGCATACCTTCAAACTCTTTTTCAAATGAAAGATGTTTCATCTTGAGACAATGCAAAATAACGCCTCGTCCACATATGTGTGAGTGAGATAAGTGACGTTTCCTGCGATTGTTGATAGAAATCCATTCAGTGTGATACAAACATCCATTCCTCTAATTTTTTTGGGTAAGCAATGTTTTCCGTTCGATTGCGACAATGACAACTTTCGCTAAAATCTACCAACAAACAAACATTTTCTACCCAGAACTACATAGCCTTGAGTTCACCATAATAATAATAAAATTTGCGATCCCTTTTTCTTTTTCTTTTAAACTCTTTATCACTCGAAGAAAACACTTGACATATACTAACATTCAATCACAAATCTAACTAAAAGGTTCTTCTTGAGTACAACAAACTTGAGGGGTGATAATACCTCCCCCCTTGCATAATCGACTCTTGAACTCGAATTTGATTATGACAACCAATTTCCTTTTCTTTTAAGGGTCTTATTAATATTTTTCCTTTCCTTCTTTGGAATAAATAAAGTTTGGTGGCTACTTTGTTCAATTTTCTACAAGTGAACGAACACTCGCAAGTGTTATATTTTTTAGATTCAATAGAGTGTGACTTCCATCAATCCCTCAGGCAAGACTTATGATCAAGTCTCTGAGGTTGGATATCAATCGCACCTCTTAGGTGTGATTTTTGAGTCTGATCCTGCCCAAGGAAACACTAAGTTCCACAATCGAGAGTTTAGTTAGTATCGATGATAAGACTATAAATCCCTCAGGCGAGGCATTAGAACTATCAGGCGAGACTTCAATCAAGCCTTCAAGTAAGACTTGTGATCAAGTCTCTCGGGCTGGATATTGGTCACGCATTCTAGGCGTGATTTTTGAGTATGATCCCAGCCGGGGAAACACTAAGTCCCTAAGGTAATAGTTTCATTAGCCCGGGGAGTCTAAGTCTCTCAGGCGAGGTTATATATAGCCCACCATATGAGACTATAAGTCCCTAATAAGAGGCATTTGGATATCTTATTTGTATTGCCCTATGGGGTAACGAAGATCTTCGCCATGATGTCCAACATAAAAACATTGCCTCGAAGAGAGACAAGAATCTCCATGATGAAGTCCAACATACAAAATATTGCCTACAGGGTGGTAAGGATCTTTATCATGATGTCTAACATACAAACATTGCCTCAAAGGAAGCAATAATCTTCATCATAAAGTTCAACATACAAACATTGCCTTCAAAGCAGCAAACATCTTCGTGATGAACCGCAACATACAAACATTGCCTCAAGGGTGGAAAGGATCTTTGTGATAAAGTCTAGCATACAGAATTTTCCCTAAGGGCGGATAGGGTCTTAGTGGTGAAGTCCAACATGAAAAAATTGCCTCAAGGGCGGCAAGGATCTTCATCATGAAGTCCAATGCACAAACATTGCCACCACGGTGACAAGGATCTTCTTGATGAAGTACAACATACAAACATTTCCACAAGGGAGGAAATGATCTTTGTGATAAAGTATGACATACAAACATTTCCCCAATGGTGGCAAGTTTTTTTATGATGAAGTTCAGCATATAAAGTATTCAGAAAAAACATCCCTATTGAGAATAAAATGCTCAATAATTGTTCATAGGTACATAAATATAATGTTTATTAAAGAATTACAAATAATTTAACTGTAATATTATCTAAGATGGAGAGAATTCTAGGTTCTGGTCAAGAGCGGACCTTTCATATCCTACAGTTTATATGCCCATGAGGAAACTTCGGGAATATGTGATATGGCCTCTCCCAGTTCGGTTGTAATTTTCCCTGATGTGCAGGTAAAACCTCTTCTTTTAAGACCATGTCGCCTTCCTGCATATCTCTCGACCTAACTTTGGAATTATATCTTTTGGAAACCCTATGTTTGGTTGCGAATTCTCGGACATGGGCGACTTCTCTCAATTTATCGATCAGGTCTGCTGCACACTTCAAGCCTACCTCATTCGCTTCTTCCTTAAATTGGGATCATCGATGATAGGGCATGTAGATCTCCACATGTAGCATCACATCCACTCCATGGACCATGGAAAACAGAGTTTCCTTGGTAGTGGAATGCGGGGTGGTACAATATGACCATAATATATCATGAAGCAGTTCCGCCCATAAACCCTTGGGATCGTTAAGCTTCTCCTTGAGTCCCTTCATAATTACTTTGTTTGTTGACTCCGCTTGGTCATTAGACTGAGGGTGTATAATGAACATAAACTTTGTCTATAGTCTCAAGTCATTGGCCATAGTACTGGAACATTGTGTCTCATTGTCAGAGACAATGGCTTCAGGAAGTCCATATCTGCATATAATCTTTTGCCAATAGAAACAGTAAACTCTCTTTGCTGTGATATTGGCAACAACTTTTGTTTCTATCCACTTGGTGAAATAATTGACTCCCACTATAAATAAATTCAATTGGTTTGGTGCCAGGGGGAACGAGCCCAAGATGTCCGCGCTCCACTTGTAGAAAGTCGAAGGTGAAGTCATCAGTTGGAGAAGTTCGGCAGGGGTGTGGTAAAGGTCAACATGTCTCTGGAATTGATCACACTTCTTGACTAAGGCGATGATATACTTCATTAGAGTATGCCAATAATACACTTCCCTAACAATTTCTGGGTGAGGGATTTTCCGCCAATGTGAATGATGTAGGCTCCCTTGCGTACCTCTACAAGTACCATGGCGAATTCAAGTCGAACCAGGCATCATAGCATGGGAGAAGCCCTCCACATTTCGTAAAGTTTTCCAGAGAGTAAAATGTACTTGGAAGCTTTCCTTTGGATTCTTCTTACTTTTCCCTCGTCTAGTGGAAGTTCATTAGACTGTAGATACCGTAATATGGGCGACATCCAGCTAGATTCGAGGACAACTTCCAGGTAGTTCACCTCATCTGCCTCGACGCCGGGGGAGGCAAGAGTCTCCTGGATGAATTTTATATTAAACCTTGTTGTCTTTAATGTGGAAATATTGAACTGGAGGCCTTCTCTAAAGTTATGCTCGGGGGGGGGGGGGGGGTGTTCTATTTCAAAAAGAGATGAAACGAGAGGATATATTTCGTACCTTTTAGAGATACTTTATCAGTTATGGCTCCTTGGCTTGCTACTGCCCATAAACTTTGTTGACAACCAGCTAGGAGTCACTTTTTGCCTTCAATCTAGAGGCACATCTCTAAGGCGAGGATCATGCCAGCAATGAGGGTCTCATATTTCGCCCGGTTGTTACTGACGGTGAATTCAAACTTTAGTGCCTATTTGATGATTATGTCGTCGGGTCCTTGAAGGACTATCTCAGAGCCACTTCCTTTCACATTTGAGGCACCATCTACAAATAACACTCACTTTAGAGGCCTATCCTCACCCACATGCGACCTGAATTCTACTACAAAATCCCTTAGAGCTTGTGATTTTATGCTTCCCCTTAGGACATATTGGATGTCGTACTCCAAGAGTCCCACTATCCAATATACCATCCTCTTTGCTAAATCGAGTTTCTTAAAGACATGACGAATACGATAATTCATTTTCACCATGTTCTTGTGACCTTGAAATTATGGTCTTAATTTCCTCGCCGCAACGATGATGGCTAGCATCAACTTTTTAGTCTTTTGATAGCACGCTCCAGTGCCCCTAAACACCTTGTTTAGGAAATACACAGGTTTTTCTACCCTGTCTATCTTCTTGACAAGGTGAGATAAAGGAGTAACGACAACTATTCCCTCAGGCGAGTGAGGACAGAGGGTGATGTGAGGAAATTCTTGACCTTAATGAAAGCCTCCTTGCACTCTCCACTCCATTCAACATTCTCCTTCTCATTTAAGGTGGAAAATAAGAGGAAGGCTTTGTTGCCTGCGCATGAGAGGAAGTGAGACAGGGCGGCAAGGTAACCAGTAAGATGTTGTGCCTACTTTACATTAGTGGGAATCCTAATGGTGACAATTGCTTAGAACTTATCTGGGTTAGCCTTGATTACACTCCTCACCGGTATAAAAACTTGGAATTTCCCCTCCTACAACTCACAAGAGAATTTGGTGGGGGTTATATGAATATCATACTTCTTGATTGATTGCATGATATCCTCCAAATCTTCTACATGGCTCTACCCTTTTATATTTTTAACTATCATGTCATCGATGTAGACCTCCATGTGTCTCCCTATCTGGTGGGCAAAGACAGTGTCCATGAGCCGTTGGTAGGTGGCTCCAACATTCTTGAGGCTGAAGGGCATGGCATTGTAGTAGTAGTTTCCATGGAGATTTTTTATGTTGCATCTAGGGGATCCATAAGAATCTGAGTGTACCTTAAGTGTGCATCCATGAAAATCAACATGCGGTAGCCTGATGACCAATCAATGAGGAGATCAATGTTTGGCAGCGGGTATGGGTGTTTAGAATAGGCGGCGTTCAGATCAATGAAATCTAAACACATGTGCCATTTGTTGTTAGTTTTCGTACTATAACCATGTTGGCCATCCATGTGGGGTATTTTCTTTCCATAATGAACCTGAAATCAGGTAGTTTCCTCACCTTTTCATTAATGGAGACCCTCTTCTCTTCGCCAACTTTCTGATTCTTATGTGTTAATGATATGGCAGAAGGGTGGACGGCAAGGCGATGTCTCGCCACTTTGGTGTCTACCACAGACATGTCAAAAGGGCCCCAGGCGAACAAGTCAACGTTGTTAATGAGTTGGTCTCCTAGCTCCTGTTCCTCCTCCTCATAAGTTGAAGTGAAATTTTTTGTGACCTGATGGGTAAAAGGATCTATATGGACCTCCTTCAAATCTTTTGTGGGCCTGAGAATCTCTGCCTTCACGCCTAGTCTGGGGTCCCAACTCTAGAGATCAATATTTCAAATTTTTGAATGAGGGGAATCAACATGGGAAAACTCTTCCCTTGCTATTGCTGGGCTACTTTGATAACACTCTAGAGCGATCTGTTGATCTTTTCAGAATGTTCCGACTTGTCCATCAGGAAAGGGATACTTTAGGGTCAGGTATAGGGTGGAAAAGACATCTCCCAAGGCATTGATGGTAAGTCACCAAAGAATTATGTTATACGACGATAAGACGTCCATAATAAGGTAGAAGACATCAATTGCCTTGGCGTATGCGTGTTCACCACATGTGGTCTTCAGGCTTATACAACATATTACTTGTAATTGTTCACCTGATATTCTCGTTAATGAGTCGTTGAACATTTGGACATCGTTAGGGTCGAGCTGTAATTTTTGGAAGGCACTCCAGAATAGGACGTCAGCAGAACTGACATGATCTATCTAAACTCGCTTAATATCCTAACTGCCCTGTTGCATAAAGATGGCCAAGGGATCATCCTTGTGAAGATTAATTCTAAGGGCGTCGTCCTCGGAGAAAGTGATGTTAACCCCAACTTTCTCTAGGGCGCCTATGGGGAAACCCGGAGATATCACATTTGTTGCAAACACCTACTTTGTATATTTTCTTCAGGAGGATCTAGATCTACCTCCACCAGAAAAATCTCCAGTAATGATGTTTGTGTTGTAAGATAGAATCTTGTCGGCCATCTTCAGAGAGAATATGGAGAGAGTTAAAGTAGGAGCGTGGTCTAAGAGAGTTTTACCGGGGCACCACTGTACTGGTCAAAAAGTATAGGTGTGTGTGTATCTTATACAAGGGCAGGGGACACAGAGACCTTAATAGGTATATTACATTGTATGTGGGTTAAGATTGGTCCACGAAAGCAAGAAGCCCTGTACGATGGTGTTTTGCGGTGGTTTTAAGTCTTGCTCATGTGACGTGAGAGACCTTGTTGATAAGTGGTGTGCTTATGTATAAGCGTATGAAGGGTGATCTGTATGGCTTAATATTTGTCTTACTCCTATAGGGGGAGTATTTATTGAGACCTCTAGGGCTTAGGGTTCTCTTGGAAAGGGTCACCGTCCACTCAGTCAATAGTGGTCTATTAAATCCTTATTACCAAGGAGAATGTGAGTCAGTTAATGACCATGACTTCTCTCTGGCTCAAAAAGGTCTTATCCCACATTTCCCATGACTAGGCGATATGAAGATTTTGGGGTTGAGGCAATACCTCCCCTTGGGCGACATGTTATCTTCGCATCTCTTGGTACGTCCTATAACCATCGCCCTAATAGATTTATGTTACATATATATATATATATATATATATATATATTATATATATATATATATATATTATATATATATATATATATATATATATATATATTATATAATATATATATATATATATATATATATATATATATATATATTGGTGGTATGTTGCGGGGCTGATGTTTCTTGGCATTTTGATCATGATTCAAGGAATGAAAAATGACCATATCTTGATGCAAAAGGTGGATTTCTTGCTCATGAAGAAATAGACCATGGAATCACATGGAAAGGTGAAACAATGAAGATACATCGAGCATTAGGGTTTTAGGTCATGCGAAAATAGGTTGGTTGACTTTGGTCAACTGGTTGACCAAAAAATCAACCTTTGTAAAAATTGACTTTTTTGTATTTTCTTTTGTAATGGACAATGTAAATGCTAATTTGGTGATTGAATGAACATGTATTCTTTGATAAATGAATGAAAAATCCAATGTTCTGAATGAAATTATTATGAGTGCATGTGGATTAAAAACTTGACTTTTGAATGATTTCTTAACAAAAAACCAAATTGGCTTATGCATGAATCCAATACCTTAACTAATTGAAACATGATCACATGACGCCATATGAATCAAATGGGCCAAGCTATAGGAATGAAACAATGATGAATGTCCCTATGAACCATAATGGATCAAAGACAAGCAATGGATCAAAGTTCAATGCCCCCAGTGTAAGCATGAACTTAAAGATCAAAAACCCAAGAAATTGAAAGTATCATAGGCTTAGAACCAATGGACTAACAAAGACCAAATATAATGCATATGTATGGATGTTTGAACAAAAGCTTTCCCCAGATGAAATACCAAACATATGAACATGTAAGTTAAATGGATGATTCAAATGTCCCAGGCAAGTTAAATGCATGACATGATGATTAATAACCTACTCCAAATGAAATAGGGTTGACTAGGTCAAAGTTCAAAGCCATGTATCAACCAAGAATCACAAGCCAAGTGAGAAGTCAACACAAGTAGTGCACCAATGCCATGAGCCATAACTAGGATTTCCAACACCTTAATGCAAGCCATAAGACTTATAAACCTCCAAATCAAGGATTAAGGTTTGGTGTGAAGTGTACCCCAATATGCAACCTCCAAGACCTTAACCATCTATCAACTAGGGTTTTGATGAATCCCAAGTCAAAAAGTCAACCAAGCAAGGCACCTGAATACCAACTAACCCTGATTAGGGTTTCAATGAGGCATACCCCTCAAACAAGGCCTTTGAATGAATCAAGACACTTTACAATAAAGTCTCAAATTTATGAGCCCCAATTAGGGTTTTGATAGCCAAGATAAGGCCCAGAGAACAATCACAAGGTCCCATAACCAAATCATCAAGAAACTAGGGTTTGAAAGCCCTGAGGAGTGCCATGATGAAATCTTGTTGAGTTCATGCTTCAATAGACCATGCAATTATGGTTTTACATCCCCTATGATCGTATGAATAGCCAAATACATACCTTTGATATTTGATCCTCACACAAACCCTAGTTTGCAAGCCAAGAGCTTTGAATCTATAGTGATAAACTTATTGGAAGAATGATGTATATGAATAAGGAATGAATGTACACAGATGATCCCTAAGTCAAGGATTGAATGAAAAGATGAAAAAGGGAGGATAAATTTTGGGGTATGACAATAACCAATCATCCTCTTTACATTAGGCCAAGCAATCTAACAATGCAAATACCCTCCTAACATAACCACTACTTTCAACTTCACTAATTTCCTAACTTCACCACCTGTAACTAATATTTTCTAGTTTAAATTCAATACTAACTATCCTAATAATCACTAACTTCAAGTTTCAGCGTACCAAACACTAACCTAGTCCAATAAGTTAACCTTCTAACTAATGTCAAAACCAACTAGTCCACCTATTTTCAAGCCAATTCACCATAACAATAATAATGCAAGCATGCTACAATAATCAATCTCATTACACAATGTCAATTAACAGCATCACAAATTCAAACATTACACTAACATTCACATTTCACTAACTCATAACAATTCAAATACTAACATGACCAACTTTCTATTCAAATCACCAACTATAACAAATTTCGGCTCTCACAATTTACTAACACATTAAATTCAATTAACAAAACTAATGACCTACCATTTACGCTAAAAATTCCAAAATGAACCACTAACTTCCTTGACAGTTCAGGATACATGAGCATTCAATTCATAACTTCTTGTAGTACACTAACATAAACAGACTTAACTAACTGATAATTGCCAATCCAACTAACCTAACTATTTTTTACTTTAGTTCAAACTTAACCATTTAACTCGTTTTCAAATTCAAGACAAATTGTAATAACTAACAACTTCTAACCCTAACTGCCAAATAATCTGTTTCATCCACTAACTTCTAATTCAAACAACAAACATTTTTTAACAACGGTTTAACAATCTAACATTCATTGGTTAACCCGAAGTAACAATTTAAACTTCAACTGATTACCTTGATACACATTCAGTTCATTATATTACCAACATTATGACAATTCACTAACTGAATTCAACCTCTAACATTCAACTAACTCCTAACAGACTTTAACATCCTAACAAGTAACTTCAAACCAAACTCATTCACTCACTAACTCATTAACTAACTAACACTTAATAGATTCTAACTCTCTTAACATTCCTAATTAAATTTCTTCTTAACCTCACTAACTGATTCATTTCATAACGTCCTAATAGAATTTGTAACACTATTAATGACTGCTAACCGATTTTCCCCCTCATTGAACTAAAATTTAACCCTGTCCTAACTAGGTTAACATAGCTGCCTAAGTATTGCCCAATTCTATTAAGAGTCTCTCCTTTATAAATCATTCACTTACCTTTAATCACGGGATCATCAATCTCATTCTAGAAAATCACTGCAAATTTTCATTCAACTCTCACTCTTTGAATCTTCTATTTGAATCACTTTCTACAACTACCTTCATCTCTCAACTCTCTCCATCACAGACAACGACAACAACACAGAGTAACAACAAAATTCCATTTCTTACGGGCTAAATTCGAATAAGAAGAAGATATTTTTTGCAGAAGGAAAGGGGAAGAATATTCAAATTACTTACCTCTGGCTTTCTCTTGGAAATTTACGTCTTCATCTTCAACATTATCCGAGACGAGCCACAGTCTTGCAAGTAGGTTATTGAATTCATCCCATTCCTTTCTCAAATTTTCTTGCCACAATGTAGTTTCAGGTGTGAGGAATCAAAGCCCTAACATATCAGGACCTGATTCCTCTTCAACCTCGTTTAATTTTTGTTTTCGTATTCTAGGGTTTTTGGTTTCTTAGTCCGATTCGGAGATTTGAGTGAGTTATTGGATTGAATTAAGGAGAGATTATAAGAGAGGGGATGAGATGTTCATTTTGGTGGTGGAGACAGTTATTTTGGCTCAGCTCCGACGCCTCCGGCGCGACTGAGCCAACTTCGGAAATAGAAACTTTTGAGAAGGTGAGAAAGAGCTTGAACAAGGAAATTTGGAAATGATATGTTGAATCTCCACTCCCTCCGCACATGGTCTCCGTGTTGGGCCCCCTCACTACACAAGCCCATGGACTTTGCTATTGACGCCCCTGGTTTTCCCACTACATCACCCCTGTTTTGAAGCATTCATACAACTATAACATTGTGCCTTAATCAACTAGGGCCAACACCTTTTTGCTCAGCACACGCCCTTTGGGCCCATACACCCCCTGAACTAGTTTATTTTCATCAATTAGTTTTTTCTATTTCTTTTGGCCATTTCTTTTTCTATGTTTTTAATCCATTTTATATACACATGTTAATACATTTTTTAATACATAAAAACCACATTTGTTTGTTATTAAAAACACTTTAAAAATTAATATTACTACTTTGTTTTAATTAGCAACTAATCAAGATTAGTTTTAGATTCAATTTTCAATTAGTTTTTTAGTAACTAATACCTATGCTAATATTAGGTTGATTTAGCCTTTAATTGATTAGTTTATTCTAGAGTAGATTTTAGAAATTAACATGATTGTTAACACTTCATTTTCTTTGTGATTCTAGATTTAAAAATCTATGTCCTTGATATTTTGATCCGTGCCCTGATTGACTGGTCAAAGCCAATTTTAATTAATTAATCACTTCACTTTTATCTGATTCTCTTATCCAGTCAAGTGATCATAAGTCTCTTAATCATTTGATAGGATTAAACCCCTGTACTTGCACTGCATTGGATCTCAAATCAAACATAAGTTAAAGACATCATGCAAGACTGCAATTTGAAGACTATGGACATCAAGGTTGGATCACTGCTCAAGCACGACAAAAAGATTCTTCTTAAACATTAGTTGGTTATGACGCAAATTGTACGCCACGAGCCTTAAGCAACAGAGAAGAATGAGAGGGATTATTCATATCCTTGTTATGAGTACCTCTAAATATGAGATGTAATCCCCAGTTATTCAAAGTATTCACCTTTGTTCATAGACTTTAGTGCAACTCAATCCAAATAATTGTTAAGTCTTTTTCCCCACAGACACACTTCAACACAGACAACACTGTAACAATCAACATCCATTACACTTGCCTCTTTAGATCAAACACACTTTCGCTTAACTGTCATACACTCATTGGGGTTAATCACCTTATGGTTAAAACACCCACTTTTGAATCAGACCCCTCTCTTTAGGTTAATCACCACTTATGGTTAAGATACACTTCCCTCTCATACCCTTATTTTTCATGCATTACCATATGAGCTCAATGCTCAGGTGCTTTCTGCATTGGTTTATCACCATCTATCGGTTATAATACCATATTATCATTCTTTGGGTTGATCACCATTTCTCGATTAATAAATCCTACAAGTCATGTCTTGGTTAATCAATTTCTATCACTTAAAATACCACTTTTTTTACTCCATGGGTTAATCACCACTCCTTGGTTAACATGCCCTCATGCATGGTTAAACACCGTCTATCGGTTAAAACACCTCATTCTTAGTTTAGACATTTCACTATTTGGTTCAGACACACCTACCTTATGGGCCCAAACAACAGGCTTCCAGTTCAAGTAATACTTTCAACACTTTCCTCCTTTCACAGTTCCTCTATACTACAAGCAATTCATTTTCTCTTTTTTACTTCAAGTTAAGAAACTCTTTCTTTTTCTTTTAGCACACAAATATTTTCAAAACAATTTTCTTTATTTTCATAAAAGAACTATTATAATTTGTTCCTTAGGAGTCAGACTAAAAGCTAAGAGCATCCAAACAAGGATCAAAATTAGCTAACGTCTATACACTTCTATGATATGATTATCATTGTTCCCTAAAATCAACCAACAAGTCAGTAGTTTCTACCATGAACTACAAAGCTCTAATTTTCTCATTGTACTATGAGAATACGTAGGCATGAGGGTTTGAATCCTTGGCGAGCATACTAATTATAAACTTATTTTTCCCCTTGATTAAAAACCAATCGCAAGTAACATTTAGATCATAACACCCATTTGCATGAAGAAAAATAAAAATGGTTCCCGTTGAGTACAACGAGTGTGAGGGGCGCTAATACATTTCCCTTGCGTAACCAACTTCCATACCATTTTTCTTTTCCCCTTGGATTTTATCGATATTTTCCCTTTTCTTCGAGAATAAATAAAGTTCGATGGTGACTCTGTTGTATCTTCGAGCGTGTGATGCGCTCAAGTATTTTTCGCGGCACGACATCCATGTTTAATGTTTTTTTACTTTTTGATCATTTGTAAAATGTTTTATGGTTATCTGTTAGAAAGGAATTTCAATCGATAATGCTTATTTAAAATATTCTTGCTTGATAACAAATAGACCCAGGTATAATACCAGGAAAGTGTAATGTTCTTGATAATTTTATTCTTAATCTTATTTGTAATTATCTAATGGTCTTCAAGAATTAATTTAGAGTTAAAGATTTATTCACTAAGTAATTGGGAACAAACAGTCTAAGGAATCAATAGTCTAACCGAATAGTAGAAGTGAGTAGTGAGATCAATTTAGGATACTAGGGGATGAAAGTCAGCCTCATACCTGACATATTTTATTACATTTAATACAAAAGCAATCAGATTTATTCTTAATTTACTTTTTAAACACCAATCCAAATTCAATCACCATAATCAGAAACATAAAATCAAATTCGATAATAATCAACACCCTTTGAGTTCAATGCTCGAAATTGATTAATTTTACTACTTTCATGATTTAATACATTTTCTAAACTACCATCATTATCGAATACTGATTAAGGAAGTCAAAGATCTTAGTCAAAGCATCAATGCAAAATATTTAAAAATTGTTATCACACTATGTGGGAAAGTATTGAAAATTATAATGAAAATTGCATTGACATTATGATTTATTGGTAGTCACAAAAATTATATAAAGTGTTAACTCGACGCCTCATTGACTTTGGAATGATAATCATTTTCATTGTATCCATATTGTTACTACTTATTAATGGGATATCATAAGAGCATAAACTCCATTACTTCCGACAATATAAGGATGATTTACCTTTGTGGCCGATATGATAGGATTCTTGGGAGTAAATTTTTTTAAGGCATCCATTTGAATAAGATATTGTGGCTTTGTTTTCTTGTTCTTGCAAGGTCCTTCATTTGTAAGGGTAAAGGAACCTAAAACAAGATGACAACATGAGTCTTAGATACTAGGTAGGAAAACATCATTCTTAATCTTGGTAGTATCGTCACTATAATAAATAATATATTATATAACAAAGTTGTCACCATGGTTGTGCAAAAGACCAAAGTGAAACCTTTAAAATTTGATGCCCTCCTTTTTATATATTTTTATATAAAATATTAAAAAGATTTCACCTCGGTTGGAACTAGAAACCGATGGAAAAGTTTCATTGGTCATGGATTCGACTCTCAGTACCAACAAATTTGTTTTATTTATAATTATCATAAAAGTGATGTCTTCCTTTTTTAAATTAAAAACAAATTACATTTCCCCTCGGTTGGGAGGTTCAACTGAGGGGAAATTGGACCAATTAAAATAAATGGCGCCTAACTTTCATTTTTTATTTTAAATTAAAATAAATAGAAATTTCCCCCCGTTGGGAGGTTCCAACCGGGGGGAGGTATTTCTCTTTTGCCTTCTTCAGAACAAGTTTAGAGCTTGTTTCTTCAGTTTTCTCTTAACAAATATCATTAAGCCCTAGAAAAATCCATCATCTCCATTAATGAACGGATCACCATTTCTTCACTAAACTAAACTCAAAAACATTATTTCTTCACTTAACCTCCATCATATCTTCTCCAAATCATACGAAGCAAGGAAAGGAGGAAGAAAACTCCATGAAGAAAACTCGCAAGAATGAAACATGACACTAAAAAAAATCATTTATTTGAATTCTTCATCACGTTTCAGGTACATAAAACATCTCTACCATGCAAGTAACAATAATGTTTTTGAGATATTTTAGGTTTACTATTGTTGTTGTTGTTGTTGTTGAGACCCTAAACCTTAAAGGTTTAATGTTGTTGATATTGAGATTGAGATTGAAGTTCTTATATTGTTGTTGTTGAGATTGAGATTGAAGGTCTTATGTTGAGATAAGTAAAAGTTTATTTTTGCTATTGTTATTTAGATTAAAGATTTTATGTTGTTGTTTTTATTGAGATAAGTAAAAGGTTTAATGTTGTTGTTGTTATTATTGAGATTGAAGGTTTTATATTGTTGTTGTTGTTGTTATTATTATTGAAGGTTTTATATTGTTATTATTATATAGGAGTTCCCATTTGTATGATATTTTATGTAGTGACAAGGAAGAGCCGTTATATCATGGAAGCATAAGTTTTACACGATTGTCATTGATTCTTTTAGGAATTCCCATTTGTATGATACTTTATGTAGATACAAGTTTCATTGAATTATTTGAATTGTTAAAATACATGCTTCTAAAAGGTAACACGTTGTCGAACCATTATTATGAGGCAAAGAAGATATTATGTCGAATATATTTGGACTATATCGAAATACATACATGTCGTAATGATTGTATATTATACAGAAAAAAGTGTGAAAAACTGAATCAGTGCTTGAAGTATGGGGAGTCGTGCTACAAGTTGAAGGACAATGGTAATGATGAGGATGAAGGTGTAAGCAGAAAGGGTGCTTCTACCAAGGTGATGTGGTACCTACCAATAATTCCAAGATTCAAACACTTTTTGATAATGTAAATGATGGAAATAATATTAGATTACATGCATATGAAAGAAAATGTAATGGAAAAATTCCCAATGTAGCTGATTCTTTATAATGGAAGAAACTTGATTTGTTGTATCTGACTTTTGGCCATGAGACAAGAAAGCTTAGGCTTGAACTTGCCATTGATGGAATGACCCATTTGATAATCTGAGTACTAACCATAATTCATGGCTTCTTTTTCTCATATTTTACAACCTATATATGCGGTTGTGCCTAAAGCACAAATATATGATGTTTTATATAATGATTTTCGATCCAAGAGAACTAGGAAATGATATATATGTTAATCAAACTAAGTTTTTTTTGAATATTTAAGATATTTGTTGGGGGATTGAGTTGATGTTGATGATTCATATTCAAGTGGAAATTTTAAGATGTATGCCATGTTGTTTTGCACAACCAACGACTTTCCTGCATAAAGTAATTTGTATGGATATGATGTTAAGGGACATAAAGTGTGTCCTATATATGAATCTGATACATGTTATCACCAACTAAAGAATGGAAAAAAGGATTATTTACCTTGGGCATTGCAAATTTATAAAACATAATCATACATATCGTAGATTGTGAAAGGCTTTTAATGAAGAACATGAGTTTGATATCGCTCCAAACCCTTAATCGGGGAAGAAATTTATCCATGATAAAAACACATTAATTTTGTCTTTGGAAAGAAGCAAAAACAGCCCGTAAATAAAAATGTATAAAAAAAAAGGTTGGTGTTCTTTTATCTTTCATATTGGTCTAACGTCGATGCACGACATTGTCTTAATATGATGTATTGGAGAAAAATGTGTGTGATAGTTTGATTGAAACATTTATCAAAATTCAAGGAAAGAAAAAATATGGTAATAATGTCAGTTGAAATTTTGTGGATAGAGGTATACAACAGGATTTAGCTCCAAAAGAAATAGGTAAAAGAACATATTTGCCCTCATCATGTCACACTCTATCTAAAAAAGAAAAAAAAGATTTTGCGAGTGTTTGCATGGTATCTGAATTTACCAAGGGTACTCATCAAATGTCAAGAAACTTGTATCAATGAGAGATCTCAAATTATCTGGCTTAAAATCTCATGATTGTCATGTTTTGATGCAATAACTTCTACTAGTGTACATTCATGGCATCTTGCCAAAAAATGTAAAGGAAAGTATAACTAGATTATTCTTATTGTTCAATGTTATATGTAATAAAGTCATTGATTCATAAAAATTAGATGAGTTGGAACACAAGGCTTCAATTATATCGATATTATGATTCACTTAATTATTTATCTGGTTAGGGAGATTAATTTTGTAGCCTATTTTGTTTAAGGGGGATGTATCTAGTAGAGAGATACATGAAGATCTTTAAAAGGTATACAAATAATCATCACTGTCTGAAAGCTTCGATCATTGATAGGTACATAATAGAAGAAGCTACTGAGTTTTGTTCAAACTATTTGTCCGAAGCAGATTCTATAGGAATTCCCAAGTCTCGTCATGATAGAAGATATGAAGGTAGAGGTACTCAAAGTTTAAGTGTTAAGTCAATGGCATATCATGTAGTTCTTTAAGCATATTTGTAAATATCAAATAATGGTGATGAAGTTCAACCTTATTTATCCGCTCACAAAAGACATATCAAAGAAAAATTCCCCCAGATGAGTGACAAATGGTTATTAATAGAGTATACCAAGAGTTTCATAAACTGGTTTAATGAAATGATTTATAATGATGGGAGTGCATCTGAGACAATTAAATGGATGTAATACATGACCAACTTTAATGTAATAACTTGGAATGCACATGACATTATTAAATTGTCCCTCTATACAAAATCAAATGATGATCGTAGTACCATACAAAATAGTGGGGTTATGTTTGATGTTGAATCCGTGTACTTCTATAACTCCAAATATAAGAAACCTGCAATGGCATCTAGGTTGCACTTTGGGGTCATTTAATATAATTGGTAGATTGATTATGTTCTATTTAAAGTTCCTTTATTTAAATGCAAATGGATTGACAGTAATACTAGTGTATAAGCCGATGAGTTAGGATTCACAAGGGTTGACATTCGCAATGCGGCTTACACGAACAAACCTTTCATCATGGAATCCCAAGAAAACAAGTATTTTATGTCATTTAACCTTCTAACATTGTATGATCAATTATTATAAAAGGAAAACACATTCAAAGCATTAATAGAGATTTTACAAAATCTTCAAAATTAACACCAAATAATCGATTAGGACCTTCAAATAATCGATTATCTAGCGTGTTTTGGAAATTTATGCTTCAAATATTTTTTGGTCCATATTCAAATATTTTATGAAGTGTTTACATGCCCAAACACTCTAAAGCAACACTACAAATAGGTAATTATATTACCATAATTTGCACCATTTCTCTCTTTTTTCTTCTTGTTCATTCTTTGTGTTCTTGTGAGTTTTTACTCTGCGTCATTAGTATCATCATCTATGGATCCAACAAGGAGTCTCCACACTAGAAGCCTTTCTTTGAGAAATTTTTTCTTGAAGGAATCATTCTCGAGAAGTCAAGAAGGGAATGGAATGTCCATTCATAATGTTTTGCAACCCAATGTTATGGAGTCAACTTTTTTAAGGGAGTTCAAACCAAATGAGAACATATTTTGAGGATTGCTAAGGGAATTATTCACCAAGATACTGAATCTATGCAAAATATACACCAAACGCATCATACGCTCGAAGATACAACAGATTCACCACCGAACTTTATTTATCCCAAAAAAGGGAAGGAAAAATATCGATAAAATCCAAGGGAAAAGAGAAACGGGTAAGAATGTCAGTTATGCAAAGGGAAGGTATTAGCACCCCTTACATCCATGGTACTCCATGGGAAACGTTTTGAATGCTCTTGCTTGGATGGGCGTTGCTATCTTTATGTACCTACAAAATAGAAAATGGGTTAGAAAAAGAGTGCTCGAGGAGGATTGTGGCCCTCATGCCTAAGTATTCTCATGATGCAATGAGAAAGTTAGAGCCTCGTAGTTTGTGGAACCAAATAGAAAGTAGAAAAGAAAGGTGAATAGAGAAAGTGCTCATCAAGGATTCTCATTCTCATGCCTAAGTATCATTATAGTGCAATAAGGATGTTAGAGCTCCGTAGTTCGTAGGACAAAGATTGAAAGAAAGATATGATTGAGGGTGGTGTTTAAATTGGGAAAGACAAAATGTAGTCTTCAAAACAAAGAGAGAGTAAATGTGGTGTTTAAACCAAATATCAACATTTAAACCGTAAAAGGGAAAAAATGATGTTTAAACCAAAGGTATAGATGTATAACCATGATGATGTCAACCCAAACTATGGTGTTTAAACCACGAGTAAAAAGGAAATATGATCGGAAAAATAGCAAGTGTACTATTTTCACCGATGTAGTAATAATAGGGAAGTTTCCCAAAGATCGATCTCGAGGATTGTGCAACAATATAAACGTAAATAGTCACTCAATTGAACAAAAGTTATAGTTATGGTTTTGAAAAATTCACTGTAAGGAAAAATATAACAAATAAATATTTTCACAAGTTAATATGATATGCCAAGGTAGGTGTGTAAATATCTCCTGTAATGACCCCTTGAGTGTATATCTCCTTAATACTGAATATTATTTCAATTACCGGATCTTAAGATTATTTCCCCCTAAGTCCTCGGAGGGGAACCTTTGGTATTCAATCTAACCTCAAAGTCCTTAGGTGATTATGATGAAACCAAGCGTTTTAAATTAACAAGATTAATCCAGTAACCATAGGGTATCCCTAGTCCTAGGTGATCTCTACTACGATTTCACTGTATGAAAACCTTAACCATTGCAGTCCTGCTAATCGTTAACCATACATCAATCTTAATTTTTGCCAAAAAGAAAGCATTGCGCAAATCATATAGTGAAATTGAAATCAAATAAGCTATATTAAGGGAAAACAAACATCGAAGTCATTACATGATCTATTCAGGGACACCCCCCTGGCATTGGGGGGTTTAGCCTATCATATTATTCAAATCAGATACAAGGTAAAATTGAGACATTACAAAAAGGTTGAAATTCCGTTGATCTTCAATCGCTTCCGCTCTTGAAGGATCCCCGTTCTTCGCTTCTTGTCCTCCCTTCAATCTTGATCATGTCCAATTCTTTATCGTGTAAAAAGTCCCTTTCTTCCAATTCAAATCCACTGTAAATAGTTCCTGATGACAAATTTCCTTGCGTAAAAGTCCAAAATGCCCTCCGGGATAAGCCATGCCAAAAACAGCAAAAGATTGGAAATTCAAGTGCCCAAGCCAACACTGGCCGTGTCGGGCAACATGCCTGGCCATGTTGGCCTCTGGGCACAAATATGCTATGACACACCCCTTCAGGGAGGCTGACACGGGCCGTGTCAGTTGACACGGGCGGCTGTGTCAGCTCCCTGTTTTTCATTTCTCCACCTCCTCTCCTGACACGGCCCGTGTTGGCCAACACGGGGGCCCGTGTCAGGGCTACTGTAAGTCCATTTTTCTTCTTTTGTCGGGTCCGGAATGCCTGTTTTTCCTGTCCATCCCTCAGGTGCACTTGTTTATACCTAAAATCAAAAGAACTACCACAAAAGGCCATAAAATGGAGTATGATGATGCATATAATACGTGCTCCATAAATAGAGACTATAATATTAAACATATAAATAACACAACAAAATAATAAAATAAGTGACTAATGTGTTACCGATTTCTTACAAAGGTGTCGAATGAGTGTCAGAAAACAAGGAGAATTGGCGACTGATCACAACCCCAAACTTATCTCATTGCTTGTCCTCAAATGATGCTCGAGACATCAGGACGGTTGCCCCCAAATGAATGAATCCACAATGCTACCGTAATCTTTCGCGTTCTCCTATTCACTTCCAATCATAGTTTTACTCTTTCCCGATTTTCGACTTTAGCCACACTTTAACTTTGACACATCTTTTGGCCTGTAGCTTTTCACACTCTCACCAAATCTCTTAGGGTCGAAGTGTTTACACTCAAGAAAACAGAGTATGCAAAATCAGCTCTTAGGTTTGAAATAGAGATACCTTCATAACAAGCAACACACAACACACACTATTTGAGGACTTTTTCGGTTGTAACGGGGTTGGGGTGTAAGGTGGGTAATAGACACAACAAAAAGTAATACTAGGGTTTTAGACTCAGATTTCGTGTTGTTACCCTTGTGCCGTTTGTTCTTTTTTCAAACTCGGGGTTATTTCTTTTTGGACACCGTTTTTTTGTTTGTTGAGGTTCATTGGCGCATATATTTTCTTTTATTGCTCTCTTTATGCAAACTTTTTGCCAACCATAGACTTCCTAGATAAGTGCTTCAAGACTTATCTTCTTTTTTTATTTCTTTATCTTCTTTTTCTCTGCATTTTTCTTCATCTTTTTGCACTTATCTAAGGTTTGTCGGTGTCCCTAAATTTTGATGAAACCCCAAACTTAAGCTTTTCGGTAGCTTCAGAGTAAACAACACTTGTCTAAGCATGGTGTGGTAGTGTATGGGCTTATGGATATACATAATGGTAAACATAGAAACAAAAGGAAATATGGCTCAAAATTGGTGAACGACGGGTGATTTTGATGGGTTGGCTTGAAAGGCTCAGGGTTAAAATACAAAAACAATGCCTCAGTGTGTATCGTGTGCTATGTAATTTCAGTATCTCTAATGCAAACCCAGAGAGACAAAGACATACCTGAACAACTCTCATGATGATAAGTGTTTGGCTTTTTGTAGTTCTCACCATGTTTTGTCTCGCTTTCAGGCTTCCAAGATGTTTCTCAGTGTGGTGTAGCTTCGTCTTTTCTTCAGTTGTGGATTATCACTACAAAATCCAGTGACAGAGAGTCGCGTCCGATTTTTCGAGTCGATAGCATCAATCTTCGGGGGTTTCCAAAAGAGCAAGTAGAGGGGTGTGTCTTCCATCCAATCGTCCCAAGCTTCATCGTTCATCCAGCACGAATGTCCTTTATCTGTAACACATAGAGTACACACAACTTAATTCAAACAAAAATATTAAGAATCAAAACAAACAACAAACTAAACAAACAAAAGCAACAATAAATAATAAAAAAACCCCCACACTTGAACTAAACATTGTCCGTAATGTTTGCATCCAAGATAGAGGGGTGATCAAACCGGCTCACTGTGGCGGCGGAAATTGCAACATCAGACGTTGCATCATCCCGTGTATCTCATCCATCAGAGTCCCTTGACGGGTCTGCTCTACACCTTGGCGTGCTTGATCCACTCGGAGATCGCCAATTTCTGTTTGCATCCATAACCATTGGTCCGGCGTCACATATGACGAACCGGCATCGGGGTGCATAGATTCCTCTGGTGGGACAACAAATTGCTCTTGATCTTGCATCTCTTCCTGCACTTCTTCCTCCTGTGGGTTACCTACAGCAAATGTATCAACATTGTGCTCGTCCATATCATCTTGGACGACACTTTCATAAAGCCAATTGGCCGTGTTTGAGATGCTAATACGTGCCGGGTCAGGTAGAGCCATAATAAACTGACCCAAACTCATTAAGGCATAATAATCAGAAACTTGTGAAATCATACCTTGCTAGACCAAAGCGTTCATGTCCAGTTTGCTCTTACCTGCTACCGGTGTCTCATTAAGTGCAGCCGGGTCATATCCAAAATATTGGACAATTTGAGTTATGATGCCTCCTATGGAGATTCCTCCTTGGGCTGCTCTCCCCACACGACCCAGATAATCTGCAGTAAATGCTGCAACACTCACAGCTACCCGGTTTGCCATGGCAAACAAAAAGAACAACTCTCTCTAGGTGGCTACACCTGTATTGTCACCCCTGCCAAATAGTGTGAAGGCTAGCACCTTCTGAGCATACCTGAAGCAAGGGTTTTGAATGCCTGACGCCTTCGCTCCTTTAGCATGGAAGTCGGAGCGTCCCGTAATGGCCAACCAGAATGTCTTAGCATCGAAGCTGTCTGGTACGAATCCAGTGCAATAAAGGGGTAGGTGAAGAATTTCACCCAACTGCTCGACCGTCAACTCATGATCGACATTGTACAACCTGAAAGACATAGTTCCTCCAAAGTACATAGTTGTACCCGTCCAACCCTTTTTGAGCTTGAACTCAATTGTGCTCAGAAATTCTAATGTGATGCGCTCAAAGGTTGGCGCTTCACAATGGACAAACTCCAGCATTCCAAGCACATGAAACATCCTATCCAGTTCTTCAGATAAACCTAATTGAAAAAGAGTGTCGGAGCAAAGGTACCTGGTCGAAGTGATTTTCCGTTTGACATGTGATGCGTACCTTCGTTCATGCTCCGGGTTATCAAAAATTATGTCATGTGAATTGGGATGACGGATTGTCCGTTTCCTTGGACGGGATGATTCCGTGTCTGCTTGCTTCCCTTTGGAGACTCTTTTTGGCGGCATTCTTGCTTCCTGAAATATAAATTATCACCCAATTTTTTTTAAGGAAAACGAAAAAAGATTACCGTAGCGTTGTAGAGGAAGGTGAGTAGAATAACTTTCGTGAAGGATGCCAACACTTTGGACAGGAAATGGCGGTAAAGTTTTGAGCTTTTTGCGAGTTAGGTTATGGAGGAATGTGGAGAAAGTGTTAGGAAGGAGAAAGATAATGAAGTAATGAAGGAAGGTGATGAAGAAAAATCAAAATTTATTGGTGGATAGTGGGTAAAAAGTGTTTAATTGGTGAAAAGTTCGGTTGGGGCCCATAAAACACAAAAATCAAAAATTTGAAAAATATGGTCGTTGGGCCTGACACGGGCCGTGTCAGGCCACTGGAATTTGAAACTTGGTTCAGTAGGGCTGACACGGGCGACCGTGTCAGCCTACTGTAAATGTGGGTTTTGCTTCCTTTCCTGACACGGGCCGTGTCAGCTGACACGGGCGCCCGTGTCAGAGCCCTGTTTTTCCAAAAAATTTCGACTTTTTCACTATTTTCCGATTTTAACCCTGTTCTTCTGGTGTCCGATAATCTTAATCAACCCTTCACTTCTGAACTGCGCGATGTGATCGCGAACCTACGAGTGAACCTGTAAACACACCAAATATGAAAAATAGTTAGATAAAAACCGCGTGGGTTGCCTCCCACAAAGTGCTACGTTTAACGTCGCATGGCTCGACGGTCGTCACCCTCATCCTTGGAGACGAACATTCTCTATCAGACCACTTTCCTGTCCCTAATAATAGTGCTTCAACCGTTGTCCATTTACTTTGAAAGTGTCCCCATTATTTGGATTTTTCAGTTCGATTGCTCCATGGGGAAGCACTTTATGCACCAAAAACGGGCCAGACCACCTAGATTTCAATTTTCCTGGAAAAAGCTTTAATCTGGAGTTGAACAAGAGCACTAACTTTCCCTCGATGAACTCTTTTCTCTACAGCTTCTGATCGTGCCATTTCTTTGTCCGTTCTTTGTACATCTTAGCGTTTTCATATGCTTCATTACGAAATTCCTCTAACTCATGGAGCTGAAGGATGCGGGACTCGCCTGCTTTTTCCAGGTCATAGTTCAAGAATTTGGATGCCCAAAATGCTTTGTATTCCAACTCTAATGGCAAGTGACAAGCTTTACCATAAACCAAATGATACGAGGATATCCCTATGGGTGCTTTGAAGGCTATTCTGTATGCCCATAATGCATCTTCTAACTTTAGTGCCCAATCCTTCCTAGATGCGCACATAGTCTTTTCCAATATTTTCTTAATTTGCCTGTTGGATATTTTGACCTGACCACTTGTTTGAGGGTGATACGGAGTGGCGATCTTGTGTTTAACATTATACTTCTTCAGCAGGTTTTCCATTAATTTATTCAAAAAATGGGTACCCTCATCACTGATAAGTGCTCTTGGCACTCCAAATCTCAAAAAGATATTGTTTTTCAAAAATGTGACCACCACTTTAGCATCATTGGAAGGTAATGCCACAGCTTCTACCCACTTGGATACATAGTCAACTGCTACCAAGATATAATTTTTTCCACAGGATGGCGGGAATGGCCCCATAAAGTCTATTCCCCAGACATCAAACAATTCAACCTCCAACATAGCATTTTGTGGCATTTGATTTCTCTTTGAGATATTCCCTGTTCTTTGACATCTGTCGCATCCTTTGACAATGTCCCGGGCATCTTTGAATAGAGTAGGCCAATATAGACCTGATTGAAGAACTTTGGCTTCTGTTCGGTCTCCACTGAAATTTCCTCCGTATTCTGAATCATGACAAGCTCTAAGAACATCCTTTTGCTCCTCCTTCGGGACACATCTTTTGATCAACCCATCCACTCCCTTTTTGTAAAGGAATGGGTCATCCAACAAGTAAAACCTACAATCATGACCAAACTTTTTCTTCTTGTTTGAATCAAAATCGTTGGGGATTACACCCCCACCAAATAATTCGCGTAGTCCGCAAACCACGGGATACCGATAACAGCAAGTATGTGTTCATCAGCGAACTCATCCTTTATCGGTCTTTCTTCTGTTTCTTCAATAGGTGACATGCGGGATAAATGATCCTCCACTGTGTTTTCACACCCTCTTTTGTCTCGGATCTCAACATCAAATTCTTGTAGCAGTAAGATCTACCTGAGGAGTCTCGGCTTATAGTCTTGCTTGGCAAACAAATATTTCAAAGCGGCATGATCCGTATACAATATAACCTTTGATCCCAATAGATACTTCCTGAACTTATCAAACGCGTAAACCACGACTAATAACTCTTTTTCCGTGGTTGTGTAGTTCATCTGTGTTGGGTTCAACACATGGCTCGCATAATAGATGACATGTAACAACTTCTCTCTTCTCTGTCCTAAAACTGCCCCTACAACAATATCACTAGCATCACACATGATCTCGAATGGTAGAGACCAATCTAGGGGAATAACCATGGGTGCAGAAATCAACTTGGTTTTCAATGTCTCAAATGCCCTGGTGCATTCTTTGTCGAACAGAAACGCCTTATCTTTAACCAACGGAGTGGTTAGCGGTTTAACAATTTTTGAGAAATCTCTTAGAAATCTACGGTAAAAACCTACGTGTCCTAAGAAACTCTTGATGCCTTTCTCATTCACTGGGGGTGGGAGTTTAGAGATCACTTCCACTTTTGCTTGGTC
Organism: Lathyrus oleraceus; assembly: GCF_024323335.1. Lineage (NCBI taxonomy): Eukaryota > Viridiplantae > Streptophyta > Magnoliopsida > Fabales > Fabaceae > Lathyrus > Lathyrus oleraceus. Next base: position 409,266,315 of record NC_066584.1, read on the forward strand.
CACTTCAATTCCTCTATATGAAATTTTATGTCCCAAAACTGTCCCCTTGCGAACCATGAAATGACATTTCTCCCAGTTCAGAATTAGATTGGTTTTCTGGCACCTGTCTAACACAAGAGAGAGATTAGTCAAACAGTTATCAAATGAGAATCCAAACACCGAGAAGTCATCCATGAAGACTTCCATATGCTTTTCGAGCATGTCCGTAAAAGTGGACGTCATACATCGTTGAAAGGTGGTCGGGGCATTACACAATCCGAATGGCATTCTTCGGTAAGCAAAAACACCATACGGGCAGGTGAATGCCGTCTTCTCTTGGTCTTCTGGTGCTACAGCAATCTGATTATACCCAGAGTATCCATCTAGAAAATAGTAGTAGTCATGCCCGACCAGCCTCTCTAACATCTGGTCAATGAATGGCAAAGGGAAATGGTCCTTCCTCGTTGCTGTGTTCAATCTTCTGTAATCAATGCATACACACCACCCGATTATTGTCCGTGTGGGAATTAGCTCATTTTTTCATTCTTTATCACGGTTGTGCCCCCCTTTTTTTGGACAACGTGCACTGGGCTCACCCACCGACTATCCGAAATGGGATATATAAGACCTGCATCCAACAACTTAACTACCTCTTTCTGAACCACTTCCTTCATTTCCGGGTTGAGTCTCCTCTGCGGTTGGACTACTGGCTTGTGGTCGTCTTCCATTAATATTTTATGCATGCAAACAGTAGGGCTAATACCCTTCAAATCTTCAATTTTCCATCCAATAGCAGTTTTGTACTTTTTCAAGACTTGGATGAGCTTTTCTTCTTGGATGTTCTGAAGGCTCGAGTTTATAATAGCAGGACATTTTCCTTCAGGCTCGAGAAAGACATATTTGAGGTTGTCAGGAAGTTGTTTCAACTCTGTTTCCTTCTTAAGTTCTTCATTTTCCTCACTAGATGGAGGTAGGCGTAAATCTTCCCACCGACGTGGTCTAGATCCTTTCCACGGAGTTTGCGCGTTCAACAAGGCAAGCACTTCAGAGTCTTCGTTATATACCTCTTTATCTGACTCAAAAATGGACAAACTCAACACTCTCTCCAAAGGTGACTGGGGTGTAGGCATAAGGTTATCAAATGTCGTCACTTGATCCAAAACCTCTATAGTGTGACTTGTACAAATATCATCCTTGTACCTCATGGTGTTTCGAACATCGATTTTTAATTCTTCATCATAAACTTTTAGTTTCATTGTTCCTTCTTCTATGTTTATTAAGCACTGAACCGTCTCTAAAAAGGGTCTCCCAAGAATAAGAGGGATCTCTTCATCTTCCGGCATTTCGAGAATTACAAAATCCACCGGAAAAACAAACTTATCAATTTTTACCAGAATGTCTTCAACAATGCCATACGGTTTCTTGACTAAATGATTGGCAAATTGGAGTGTCATTCTGGTATCTTGCACAACCCATATACCCAGCTTTTTGTAGATAGATAATGGCATGAGACTCACACTAGCTCCCAGATCAATCAGAGCTTTGTTGAATGACCTATCTCCAATAGTGCATGGGATAGTGACAGCTCCGCGATCCTTCTTTTTGATAGGAATCTTCATACCCTGCAAAATAGCACTACAAGTTTCAGTGAGGATAATTGGGTTAGTGTCGGAGGTATGCCTTTTAGAAATAATATCCTTCATGAACTTTGCATATGTAGGCATTTGTTCAAGTGCCTCCAACAATGGAATATTAATCTCTAGCTTCTTGAACAACTCTAAGAACTTTTCAAAAAAATTCTGATGTTGCCCTTTTTTCTTGTTCTGAGTGGGGAATGGGAGTTTAACAACCGGTTTGGGCTCAATGCCTGTTTCTTTCACCACTGGTTTCAGTGCTGCTACTTCTTCTCTAACCACTTCATTTTCTCTGATCTCAAGGTCTACTTCGATCAATTGGTCTCTCTCTTCACCAACTTCCTCAATAACTTCCTCAGATTTACCCCTTCGGGTTGTCACAACACTCACATTATTATGCTCTCTAGGATTTGTCACAATTGCACTAGGTAGAGCACCTTGTGCTTGAGAACTTGAAGCTAGTTGTTGAGCGATTTGCCCCATTTGAACTTCAAGATTCTTTATAGATGCCGTGGTAATTTTTTGATTGTTCCGGGTTTCTTCTTGAAATTGGAAATTGTGGGCAACCATTCTCTCAATAGCAATTTCCCAATCAGATTTCTTAGGGGCTTGTTGCTGCTGTTGTTGTTGATATTGAGTTTGGTATTGACCATGTTGAGGGGCGGTTCCTTTTTGATCTTTCCATGAGAAATTGGGATGATTTTTCCATCCCGGGTTGTATGTGTTAGAGTAAGGATTATTTTGCTTCAAGAATTTGATTTCTTCCACCTGTTGAGGAGTCGCAAAATGATAACACGTTTGGTGAGGACCACTGCAAATCTCACATCATACAGCAGGGACCGGTTGGATCTGTGCTATCGGGTGTGTGTCTATATTCATTGCCTTCAGTTTCTTATCAACTTCAGCAGCTATAGTGTCTTCAATACGAATTTTATTAGTTTCCAGCTTTAAATCTATCACGCCTTTTGGTTTGCTTTGACACCTATCATACAACTCCATGTGCTCATTAGCAGCAATAACTTCAATGATCTTCTTGATACCGGTGGTTGTTGAAAAATTTGTGGAACCACCGGCTGCGGTATCAATTAGCTGTTTGGTCTTTATTTTCAGACCATTCACTAACATATGCATTTGTTTGGTAGCATCTATATTATGAGTAGGGAAGGCTACCAGAACTCTCTTGAATCTCTTATAGGCATCTCCAAAAGTTTCCCCCATCCTTCTACTTAAAATTTAGAATTTCATACCTCTTCCGCAAAAATATTGACGCTGGAAAATACTCATTCAAGAATGCCTTTTCCATTTCTTCCCAAGTTGTGATGCTCCCGGCAGGTAAAGAATAAAACCATTCTTCAGCTTCTTCTGCTAAAGTAAACGGGAACATTCTCAACTTCTTGGCTTCTTCAGTGTGACCATCAATTTTTAGAGTGTTGCTCATGGTCAGAAACCTCTGCAAATGCTTGTTGGCATCTTCATTCACTTTTCCAGTAAAATGCTTCCTTTCAAGCTGATTAATGGTACTCGGGTGCAGCTGGAAATTAGCCACATTCACTGGTTGGTTGGCAATAGTTAATTTTCCGGTTTGAGCATTAGCCCCTCCGTAGTCTCCCAACAGTCTTTCGGCTGGCGGTGGAACATCAGCCATAGTTTCAATCTCTCTATCGGAACCTGAATCTGAGCTTGAATGGATGGGAAGTTATTCTTCGTCTGATTCCAATCTGGATAACCGAGCTTGTCGGAGTCTTGCCCTCAAGGTTCTCTCGATTTCTGCGTCAAAAGGAAAATCAGCTAAGGCCTTACCTCACATACAAATATCAGACACAGATTAGCTGATATAATCGAAATAAAATATTCAAAATACGGTAAATAAATTTTAGTTGCAGAGCAACAAAATTTCAATTGAGATAATTTTAAACTTATATTTGGCAATCCCCGACAAGGGCGCCAAAAACTTGATCGAAAAAATAGCAAGTGTACTATTTTCACCGATGTAGTAATAATAGGGAAGTTTCCCAAGGATCGATCTCGAGGATTGCGCAACAATATAAACGTAAATAGTCACTCAATTGAACAAAAGTTATAGTTATGGTTTTGAAAAATTCACTGTAAGGAAAAATATAACAAATAAATATTTTCACAAGTTAATATGATATGCCAAGGTAGGTGTGTAAATATCTCCTGTAATGACCCCTTGAGTGTATATCTCCTTAATACTGAATATTATTTCAATTACCGGATCTTAAGATTATTTCCCCCTATGTCCTCGGAGGGAAACCTTTGGTATTCAATCTAACCTCAAAGTCCTTAGGTGATTATGATGAAACCCTGCATTTTAAATTAACAAGATTAATCCAGTAACCATAGGGTATCCCTAGTCCTAGGTGATCTCTACTACGGTTTCACTGTATGAAAACCTTAACCATTGCAGTCCTGCTAATCGTTAACCATACATCAATCTTAATTTTTGCCAAAAAGAAAGCATTGCGCAAATCATATAGTGAAATTGAAATCAACTAAGCTATATTAAGGGAAAGCAAACATCAAAGTCATTACATGATCAATTCAGGGACACCCCCCTGGCATTGAGGGGTTTAGCCTATCATATTATTCAAATCAGATACAAGGTAACATTGAGACATTACAAAAAGGTTGGAATTCCGTTGATCTTCAATCGCTTCCGCTCTTGAAGGATCCCCGTTCTTCGCTTCTTGTCCTCCCTTCAATCTTGATCGTTTCCAATTCTTTATCGTGTAAAAAGTCCCTTTCTTCCAATTCAAATCCACTGTAAATAGTTCCTGATGACAAATTTCCTTGCGTAAAAGTCCAAAATGCCCTTCGGGATAAGCCGTGCCAAAAATAGCAAAAGATTGGAAATTCAAGTGCCCAAGCCAACACTGGCAGTGTCAGGCAATACGCCTGGCCGTGTTGGCCTTTGGGCACAAATATGTTGTGACACGCCCCTTTAGGAAGGCTGACACGGGCGGCCGTGTCAGCTTCCTGTTTTCCATTTCTCCACCTTCTCTCCTGACACGGCCCGTGTTGGCCAACACGGGGGCCGTGTTAGGGCTACCGTAGGTCCATTTTTCTTCTTCTGTCGGGTCCGGAATGCATGTTTTTCCTGTCCATCCCTCAGGTGCACTTGTTTATACCTAAAATCAAAAGAACTACAACAAAAGGCCATAAAATGGAGTATGATGATGCATATAATACGTGCTCCATAAATAGAGACTACAATATCAAACATATAAATAACACAACAAAACAATAAAATAAGTGACTAATGTGTTACCGATTTCTTACAAAGGTGCTGAATGAGTGTCAGAAAACAAGGAGAATTGGCGACTGATCAAAATGCTTGCCTAAGAAACTGAGACTAATAAGGCAAGAAGACAAGAACTTGTAAAATCACTATGACTCACATGACAAGGGTCTTACTAAAGCACAGGGACTCACATGGTAAGAAAGGAAAGCAGGGAAAACTTATCAAAGCACTGGGACTCACATGACAAAGGCCTTACTAAATCACATGGAATAACATGGTAAGGGAATGGTGTTTAAACCAGGAAACGATAGGGGGTTGACCATATAGGCGTGTCCCTGAATTGTGGTGGCAAAACCAAGGAATGTGGTTAACCAATGAAGGTGTGTCCCAAAGGAGGTATATAACCATGAAGGTATCAACCTAAATTATGGTGTTTAAACCAAGAAAGATAGGGGTTAACCATAGATTCGTGTCCCAAAGAAAAGGATAGGGGGTTAACCATAGAAGTGTGTCCCTAAAAATATGATTTCAATGGTGTATAAACTAAAAGGAGAGATAAAAGGAGCCACAAGGCTAGTTACAGACTTGTCAGTGAATTGACTGAAATTGCACTAAATTCTATGAATAGAAACGAATATCCTGAGCAGCTAAGGTTTACATCATGTGCACAGAGATACTCTAGATAAGGGTAGGCAAGATTCCTTCACATAATTTTCTATTGCTTAAGTATCATGGCATGCAAGCCTAGTCAATGTCTGACAAGTTGTTGAAGCAGGTTCCCAATGATGCTTGTGGGGATGAGTCAGATGACTGAGATCTGCTAAGGAAATATGCATTCCACTAGAAGTCTTGTACTTGTTGAGAGACTGAAGCTCCAGAGTAACAAATACAAGTCCCATAAAGTGACCAAGAGACTTATGGTCACTTGACAAAGTCTAAGGGGAAGTGCAACAGATGAAAGGATCTAGTTGATTAAAATGGAATTGGATCAAACCAAATCAAGGGAATGAAATTGATGAACAAACATAATGCATGATTATACAAAGACTAGCCTAAGGTATCATTGTTAGGCAGCTCAAGAGAAAGCCATATGGGTGCAAAGTGTACTGTCTTATGTTTCATTATTAGGTAGCCCAGGAGAAAGCCATGTGTGTGCAAGTGTGATAACCTAAACAGATGAATGTGATGAGCAGAGGCATAAAGTAGATGAACAAAATCACAAGTTCAAAAGTTCAACAAGAGAAAAGGCAAGTCAAAGTGTCCACAAGGTACATGGGTCCAAGGTCACTCTAAGTCAATCAAATGGTCTAAGTCCCAAATCCAAGGTCCAAAGTCCCAAGAGATCAAGAGATCAAGAGATCAAGAGATCAAGAGTTCATCATCACTCCAAGTCAAGCATAGGTCTTTAGATTAAGTCAAGTCACTTTATCATGTTTTGATTTATTGAGATTAATCAAGCAAACCAAACACAACAAGATAAGAAGCAACATATGAATAGGACAAGATGAATAAAGTATGAGGTGATATGATAAGTAATGAGACATAAAAGTAAATTGAATTAAGTAATGGACATAAAAGTAAATGATATAAATTACATGACTTGAATTAAACGACAAGAATTAAATGGAAATAATGTAATGTTAGGAGTTAGTGGTCAATTAATTGTGTTGGGATAATTTAGTGCTACGTTAAGCAATCGTAAGTAGGCTTTGTAGAAGCCATACCTATCTGAGGCCGGTCAATAACAATTTATGTGTCAGACATGTTACAGAATTAACATAAAGTTAATCTCCTACAACATGTAACACAATGATCAAAGCAAAAGAAAAGATGAAGATAGAAAAAGTGAAAAGGAGAGCTAAGACAATCACATAGGGATCAATCTATCCACAAATCAAAGGACTCAAAATTTGGCACATCAAGGGAAAACCTATCATTGATGCAAAGTGTTGAAGATGATTCATGATCATCTATCAACATGTTTGAATCAAAGAAGGTTGAATCAACCTCAAGTCCATCTATCAATGATTTGAAATGTGGAAGACCTCATCAACCAAGCAATCAACTTAAGTCAAAACATCAAGTGAATCACAAAAAAGAAATAAAAAAATGATATATAAATGATTAAAAAAGAAAAATAAAAAATAAAATTCCAAAGAGGTATCAAAACACCAAACAAATGTCCTATTTTTTTTGAAAAAGTCACAAATACAACAAGTTTTGAGATCTCAAAAGTTGGGATGGAAAATGTTCCAAAATCATTAAAAGTAAAATGTTAAATGAAAATTAAATGGAAATAAAAGAAAATATGAATTAAATGAAAATCTATTTTTAAAATTTATGCAAAAATTATATGTGGTAGAAAATATTTTTATGAAATTATGAAAAAAAGTTGGAATAAAAAGTAATAAAGGAGCTAATTGAAATAAATTTTGGAAGAAAAATAAATTAAATAACTTAAAATAGAAAAATAAAAAATCAAATGGAAATGACTAGTGAGGTGGCATGTACTGGTTGGAAGGAGGATTCAAATTTCCCTCTGAAGCGCGCACGTGACTTCATCTTCAACCTCCGTGTGTTGATTTTGCAGGTTTGTGAACTTGAAGTTTTAAACTCAAACACCAATTGTGCAAGCTTATACTCCATCCATAGTTCATGTCTCTCTGCATCAGAGTAATTGATTTGCTCTGAGCAGAGAGAATTTGCTCAAACATGTTACAAACCCTAGTTCTTCAAAATTAAATTAAATGACTAAATCAAAAGATAAATCCAAGGTAGAAGAGGGGTTTTGATCAGTGGAACAACACAAAGAGAATGGTAACTTGTTTGAAGTGTAATTTCAATTGTAAACCTTGTCCAAATCGAAGCTCGAGGTTGAAGATGGTGAAAATGGCCAGAGCAATTCAGGCAGTCTCGAAGTTTGGTTCCAGTTAGAGGAGCTTCAGAGGACGTTGGTGAAGCTTTATGGGTAAAGAAACTCGAAGGTAAAGGCTTGAATCAATGGAACCGTTAGCTATTTTTTTGGTGCTTTCGAGTTTCAGTGAGGCAGGGATTTCTTGGATGTTGAAGCTTGGTGAATGAGGAAAAATGTTGCTATATTTATAGGGAAGAGAGTGAGGTCAAGGTTCATGTGAAATTGGTTCCCAAACGTGTGAACCAAATATGAAAGTATGAGATTCAAACTGTGTGAGAAAATGGCACAAAACTTGTGATTTTGGCGCTTTCCAAGTTCTTTTATGTTATGGTGAGATGTGTTTGATCATTAGAAATTAGTTTTTGCATGTGAGAAGTGGTCCCAAGTTGAATTTGCCATGATTCCAAGTTATAGGTCTCGATGCAAAATAGAGTTCTGGTCACCATGTTCATGCTTAGACCAATTCGATTCCACTTGTGCGTTTTCCAATTCTCCTTGAGCCAAATGATCCTTTCATGGAGTATAATTCAATTAAAAAAGAATCAAATTGAAAAGAGTTTTGATGAGAAAGTTACAAAGGTGGGAAGTTGGGGTCGTGACCTGAGTTTTAGGAAGGCCATTTGGTCAAGCAGCATGAGGCATGTTTGGTCACATTGAGGTCCCAAGTAGATGACACCGTAACTTTTGATTACCTTGTTCATTTTGAGCCAAACTTAGGACAAATGATCTTTGACATAAGCTTAAAAAGATTAAAAAAGAATTGGGTCAAGAGGATACTTGAGTTGGAAATGACAAGGGTGGAAAGTAGTGGTCATGACAAGGTTTTGGCCAATTTTGGCAACTTGGTCCTTTGCACAAATGAGGTCCTTAATGATTGAATTGGTGTGTGAACCTTAAAATAAGTTGTAGAGGAACTCAAAAGGAAAATTTTACTCAAAGAAGCTTGGCAATTGGATAAAACTTGAAGAAGTAATGGAGTTTGGACCAAAGGCATGGCATACTTGCAAATTAGGTCAATCACAATTGTATCCCTTTGTGCAAACTTGATGTTTTCTTGCATCTTAATCCTTAATGATGATAGACTAAGCATCCTTTGATGAAAAATTGATTAGGGCTTGAGTAACCTTGAGAATAGCTTGAAGATTAAGTGATGTGACATGGAAATAAACACATGAATCACAATGAAGAAAACTTTCATTTTTCTTGAACCAAAGACCTTTGTCTTGCCTTAATTTGGAGCATTATCACCTACATGAGAAAAGTAATAAACAAGTTCTATGTCGTATTGAAGTTAGGGTAAGTTGGCAAGAAAAATCAAGATGAAACCTTAATGCTAAGATACAAACCGAAATGTGGACATGCTTGTGATCCAATGACCAAATGCAATGGTCATGCATGATATGATTTGATGTATGCAAATGAGATATGCAAAAGGAAAAAGGGAGGGTAAATTTTGGGGTATGACAGCTTCCCCTATTTAATCATCTTAAACTTGAAGGTGCGAATTACACTAGCTTTTTGGGTGTTCAGGTGGAAGAGGAGTAAATACATAAATAATGCCCAGGACAAAAGGTAAGTGTTGTAAGGAGTAGTAGGTAAACTTGCTGGTTTGGTATGCTGGGGGTTGACTGAAATATCCCGCTGGGGAGATAAATCAACTGCAAAGAGAAATGCTTGATATTCATGGTGTATGAAATGTATGATTGTTTGTGCATGGTGCATATGCAATGTGATATTGGGTAATGAGATAAAGATTTTATGGTGAAAGATAGACTTTGACTTGTCGGTATCCACACCAGAGAATTCGCAATGAAGAGCTTCCATGTTACCACTGCTGCTGGGGAAAATCCCGCTGGCTGAGGACTACCATCTGGCTCTGCTGGGGAAGAAGGATGCATAACTTGACTGAGCATTTGTTGAGATATAATCATACGATAAACATTTACTATAGACTACTGACAATCCACTGGGGAGTTTTCAATAGTCAAACCAATGCATAGAGTTTTCCTTTTGATTTAGCTTTTTATTATTCTCAAAGTTTTATGGCATTATATAATCAAGATTGGCAGTTATTTTGCAAACAAAATATGGGAAAATAAAAAGATGAGAAGTTACTGAATAATGACTGGATTTTATTGATTATGGGAAATTTTGTACATGTAGGGTGGGTACAAGGATGCAAAAATCCTCAAATAGGAAACTACAAAAATTTAAAAACAAATTAAATGGCAATGGGATATTTGTTTGATTTTCCACTCATTACAATATTGGTTGTCATTTGCTATAACACTGGGCTTCAACACTTTGCTTCTGTTGATGGTGATTGGACCGATATGATGTCGTATGAGATTAAGCTGAGGGTGAGAATATGCTCAAAAGATAATGTCAAGATATAGTCAAATGTCTTTATCCCTAACTTTTGCATGGAATTTTTTATTCTTTTGTCCACCAGGATGCCATTTTTGCCTAAGTCGCCCCTTTGGGTTTTCAACTTAGCGGGCTTGTATCTTTTTTTGTTTAATCCTTAACGATTACATGGACAATTTAATTTTTTGAGTCCATCAGGATAACCATTTTTGCCTAGATTTGTTCTAAGTATATGCCAATCTAGTGGGCTTTGTATTCACTTTTTTTTCTAGGCATAATATTTTTTGACTATATTTGAGTTCATCAGCATCCGCAAGTCATCCCCATCCATTATGGTGAGAATGAGAGCCCCTCCTGAGAAGTCCTTTTTGACAATGAATGATCCTTCATAGTCAGGAGTCTACTTCCCCCGAGGATTCAAGTGTATAGGAGAAAGTATTTTGAGCACAAGCTCGTCGACTTGGAAAGAGAGAGGAAAAATCTTCTTATCAAAATCTCTCTTGAGGCGTCGTTGGCACAACTGACCATGGCAGACAGCCGTCAATTGCTTTTCTTCAATGAGATTCAACTAATCATATATGGATTCCACCCATTCAGCTTCATCGAGGTCTGCTTCCATGATGACCCTCAGAGAGGGGGTTTCAACTTCAATAGGCAAAACAACCTTCATTCCATATACTATCAAATAAGAAGTTTCCCCAGTAGAAGTACACACTAAAGTTCTATAGGCATGCAAAGAAAATGGAAGCATCTCATGCCAATCCTTATATGTATTGACCATTCATCTTGGGCCGGTAGGGTGAAGAGTTGTGATGCTCGATCTTAAACTCTTGGCACAACTCACTCATCATCTTGTTGTTAAGGTTACTAGCATTGTCAATAATAATCTTACTGGGAACACCGTAGCGACAAATTATTTCTTTCTTGATGAATCGTGTAACCACTTGTCTTGTTACGTTCGCATAGGAAGCAACTTCAACCCACTTTGTGAAGTAGTCAATGGAAACTAGGATGAAACAATGACCTTAAGAAGCGTTCGACTCGATCATACAAATCATGTCAATGCCCCACATAGAGAAAGGCCAAGGAGAAGTCAAGATGTTTAACAGAGTTGGTGGAACATGGATCTTGTCACCAAAAATTCGGTAGTTGTGACACCTCTTGACGAAGTTGTAACAATCGTCCTCCATTGTTGTCCAATAATATCCAGCTCGAAGGATCTTCTTAGCCATAGCAGGCCCTTTAGCATGTACACCTTCAAAACCCTCATATATGGACCTTATGATCGTGCTTTCTCAATGTCTGTCCATGCATCTGAGCAACACGGAATCATAATTCCTCTTGTACAAAACATCTCCATTCAAGAAAAACTTAGCAAAAAATCTTCTCAAAGCCTTCTTATTAGTGATGGATGCTTTCTCGGGATACTCTTGTCTTTCCAGATATCTCTTAATATCGTAGAACCAAGGTTGCGCTGGTTCATCCAAGTGCTCAATATGGATGGAAGGTGCTTAGTTCTTCCACTTGACTTTAAACATAGATGAAAGAGTAGCTAGAGCATCGACTAACTGATTCTCTTCCTTCAGAATGTAATGAAAAGTGATTTCCTCAAAATAGGGAATCCATTTTATGATGTGTTCTTTGTACGTAATCAACTTTTTATCCCGAGTTTCCCAATCTCCTCGAACTTGATTGATTACTAAAGCAGCGTCTCCAAACACTTCAAGAATCTTGATTCTCATGTCGATGGCTACTTCAATACCGTAGATACACGCTTCATATTCTGCCATGTTGTTAGTGGAGTCAAAGCATAATCTAGCGGTGAATGGAATGTGAAAACCAGCCGGAGAGGTAATAATTGCTCATACTCCATGGATTTTTGCATTAGAGGCACTATCGAACACGAGCGTCCATCACGCTCTTGGTTCGGGTCCTTCGTCAGGGCCTGGAATATTGCAATCTCGCATGAACACGATGTCCTCATCAGGAAAGTCAAACTTGATTGGTTGATAACCCTCCACAGGTTGATGGGCCAGGTAGTCAGACAAAATGCTCCCCTTGATAGCTTTCTGAGTCACATACTAGATGTCATACTTGGTTAACAAGACTTTCCACTGGGCAATTCTTCCACTGACAGCGGGCTTCTCAAAAATGTACTTTATTGGATCCATTTTGGATATCAACAAAGTTGTGTGGCAAACCATATACTGTCTTAGGCGTCAAGTTGCCCAAGCTAAAGCATAACAAGTCTTCTCCAATATTGATTATCTGGTCTCATATTTGGTAAACTTCTTGCTTAAGTAATAGATTTCATGCTCTTTTTGGGTCGTGTGGTCATATTGACCCAATACACAACCCATTGATTCATCTAGCACGGTGAGATACATGATTAATGGCCTACTAAGAACATGTGGTTTCAAGATTTGTGGTTCTTGCAAATACTTTTTTATCTTGTCAAATTCCTCTTGACAATCATTATTCCATACGACCGTTTGATTTTTTCTTAACAACTTGAATATCGGTTCACAGGTAGCCGTCAAATGAGAGATGAATCTAGAAATATAATTAAGTCGTCCAAGGAATCCTCAAACTTCTTTTTCTATTTTGGTAGCTGGCATATATTGAATGGATCTGACTTTATTGGGATCAACCTCAATACCCTTATGACTCACGATTAACCCCAACAGCTTGCCAGAATGGACCCCAAAGGTGCATCTAGCAGGATTCAACCTCAACTTGAATTTTTGGGGCCAGGAAATAGCTTTCTCAAATGGTCCAAGTGATCATCTTCACTCTTGGACTTAGAAATCATATCTTCTACATAAACTTCAATCTCTTTATGAATTATATCATGAAAGAGAGTCATCATAGCACACTGATATATTGCACCTGCATTCTTTAAACCAAAAGACATGACTTTGTAGAAGTATGTTCCCCAGGGTGTAATGAAAGTTGTCTTCTCCATATCATTTGGAGCCATCTTGATTTGATTATACCCTGAAAAACCTTCCATGAAAGAAAAGACTGAGTGTTGAGTGGTGTTATCTACCAGAACATCAATATGAGGAAAAGAAAATCATCCTTCATACCCGCTTTATTAAGATCACGGTAGTTCACACACATTTGAACCTTCTCATCCTTCTTCGGAACCAGAACAATGTTAGCAACCAACTGAGGATATTCAATAATAGTTAGGAAACGATCATCAAACTCCTTCTTAACCTCTTCTTTAATCTTCAGTTCCATGTTGGGTCTAGTTCTGCGAAGCTTTTTTTTAATTGGAGGACATTCAGGCTTGAGCGTTAAGCGATGTTCAACCATATTGGTATCCAAACCAGGCATATCTTGATAAGACGAGGCAAAGATATCAGCATATTCACGAAGTAGCTTAACTAACTCACGGTGTACATGCTCGACAAGGGATGCCCCAATCTTTACCTCTCTCGTGACTTCATCGGAGCCCAAATTGGTTACTTCTATCAGCACTTTGTGCAGCTGAATCTCCTTTTCTTCATGCTCAAGGAGTCTTGCAAGCTCAGGCGGTACTTCACAATCTTCCTCATCATTGTCTTCAGCTTGGTTAATTCGAAACCCAGATTTACAGCGAATTTTAGCAATGTTACTTTTAGTGGAATTATTTGCTCTGCATGTTATGAGCTTATTTTAGAATGAGCTTTTTGGAAATGATGTGAAAAATAAAAGAAAAAGAAACTTTTGCCATTTACTTTTAGTGAAAAGTAAAATAATAAAAAGAAAATGGATCATGATTTTGAATGTAAAAATTGTCTTTCATTGATTGTATACTGTTTTTAAAACAATAGAGGCCCTTACAAGCTATCCATATACCTCGGGAGAAAGCAAGGGACAAGAAAAACAAAATGCATTACATTTTTTCTGAGAAAACCACTGGGACTACAGTAGTGGTCCAATTATCTAGCTTGAATCCTGTAGGACACTTACGGATGAAACCAGAGACTGCATGTTGGCTGGAGCTTGCACCATTTATTACTACTACTACAGAAGGATCAAACCGGTAGCCTGCACTACTAAACCTGATTGGGTTGAACTTTTTACCTCCCCTCGCAGTTGGATAACGGGAAGCAAGACAATAACTGAGACCAAAACGGTCATGCTTCTCAAATACCTTCACAATCTGGCCCCAACCCGGGAGAGGGCCATTCTCAAGACTCTACTTAGCACTCTTGGTTGATGATAGCACCATGGTTGTTGATTGACTCTGATTGACAGAGACGGAGTTGATTTCTTGAAAATCCAAACATTGGAAAGGAACTTCAACTATTCCCTCCTCAGTTTCCACATATCGGAAGGAAGACAACTCACTAATTATAAAATCCTCCTCACCACAGACGATAACAAGCTTGTCTTCAAACAGGAATTTCAACTTCTGATGCAGGGTAGAAGTTACGATGTCGGCTGCATGAATCCATGGCCTCCCTAATATGCAGCTATAGGCAAGGCAGATGTCCATGACTTGGAAATTGATGATGAACAGCTGGGGACCCACATTAATAGGAAAATCTACTTCCCTAGTGACCTCCCTCCTGGATACATCAAAAGCTCGCACAATCAAAGCACTGGCACTCATCGCCGTTCTCACAAACTACAATTGACTAAATATGCTTTTTGGCAACACATTGAATGAATACCCCTTATCAACTAGGACCCTAGAGACTAAAGTGTCTGCACAAGTCACCGAGATGTGCAAATCTTTGTCTTGATTATGCCCTTCAGCTGTCAACTCTGCTTCATTAAACCCTAAGTACCTTCTTGCTATGATATTGGCCACCACATCATCAAACTGATCAACTGTGATATCCTGTATCACATGGGCCATGTTGAGAACTTTCAAAAGAGCCTTTCACTGTGCTTTTAAACTGAGCGATAATGACAAGATTGAAATCTTTGATGGAGTTTGACCCAACTAGTCGACAATATTGCAATCACTTCATTTAATCAACTTTAAGAATTCGTTCCTCTCTTCCGCAGTAATGATCTTGTCATCCTGCTCTTTCTTATTAATCACTTCCTCCCCCCTAGAAGTTGTTGCTTCCGCTGAATTACTAGAAGTACCTTTTGACATAGAAGAAATAGGTGCCCCAACTGGAATAGTGGGAACACAAACAGATGCCCCTACCCGAGGAGGAGGAGGAGGAGGAACTGTCATTAGCGTTGGAACAACCTTGGGAGTATATTTCGGTGCAAACACACGACCACTTCGGGTCATCCTCCCTGGACCTGCTATATTGACGATCTTTGCATTTGGAAACTGGACTTCTTCATCACCAACTGAAACAGTTGCACCATACTTCCAAGGCACAACCTTAGAATTATGATAAGGAAAAGGTAAGGGAACATGAAAGACAATGGGTTGTACTTTCTGCATCAGAGCCTTTAACTCTTTCTTGCGATAAACAATCTCAATTGGCTCGATAACGGAAACTTCCCCCAAGGTTCTATCCCTTGAAAACTGCAAGATGCCTTGATTCATCAACTCTTGGACATAATCCTTGAGTTTTTCACATCTGTCCAACTCAATCTTGCACACCTCACAATCATCATGCACACCTACCAGCACAGCATGCTTATGCATACTTACTAAGATATTTGACCACAAAGTCTTCACATCATCTACCAAACTGACTACCTATGTATTGTCCTATTCAAGAATTGTATTCACTATTGGGAAATGGATTAACCTTCACATTTGGCTTTTCTTTGGTGACGGATAAAATATTTTGATCAATGAGCTCCTGTACTTCGTTTTTGAACACATAGCAATCCTCGGTTGCATGGTCAATATAACCTGCATGGAAGGCACATGATACATTGGGGTTGTGGTTGGACTAAATAGAGATACTGCTGGTGGAATCCCCTTAGGAACAATTTCTCCCACATGCACAAGATAGGAGAACAACTCGGAGTACGATACTAGAGTTATGGTATATTAAGGACGCCTCTGATTTTGATTTTGATTCATGTTCTGATTCTACCCCTGACTTCCATGATGATTCTGATTCATACCTCTGTTGTTTGTGTTTTGTCTTTGAGGAGCTTGTCCTTGAGGATGTTGTTCTTGTTGTTGTTGAGCCTGCTGAGGCTGTTTATATTGTGGTTGATACTAAAATGATTGTTGGAACTGGGTTGCCATCACATATGGATAAGGGAGATATGACATAGGAGCCATGTGAGCTTGATATTGTGGAACACTTGTTATTAAGGTATTCGAATCTCCTTCCTTCTTCTTGGTATACCCACTAGGAGGTCTTCTAACTGCAGACTGTTGGTTACCACCACCGACAATTTTTCCTATTTTAAGACCACTTTCAATCCTTTCTCTGATTTCGACTATATCAGCAAAGTTGGAAGATGAACTCATAACCATATTTTCATAGTATAAACTTTGGAGCATCCCCATGAAGATGTCCATTAACTCGATATCTATCAAGGTAGGTCTGACCCTCGAAGCCATTTTCGCGCCACCTTTGCGCATACTCTTTAAAAGTTTAATTATACCGATGCACCTGATTCTAAAGCAGTAATCTGGTAGGCGCCATGTCCATATTGTACTTGTATTAGTTCAAAAAGGCGTCAGACAAATCCTTCAAGGTCCTTATTTTCCCCGGCTCTATATTCTTATACCAATCCAAAGATTCCCTAGACAGACTGTCTTGGAAGCAATGGATTAATAACTCATCATTATTGAAATTCTGGTATCAGATATGAGATGTCGAAGGTAATGTCACGACACTAAGATCTGAGTAACACAAGCAGGATAAAGATAAAGAATAGTAATGCAAGAGACACAAGCAATTGTTAACCCAGTTCGGTGCAACTCACCTACGTCTGGGGGATACCAAGCCAGGAAGGAAATCCACTAAATAGAATCAGTTCAAAGACTCTCAGTACACTTCACAAGTTACAGTCTTTTTCACCTAATCTCTACCCGTGTAATTTCTACCTAAGCACTCTTAGATATGAGAACCCACTCACTCCCTCTCAATCACACTTGTGATTATAAACAACAATTACTTATGAAAAGAAGACACTCTTCAAAGACACACACTTGATCTTCAATCAAGTAGACACACACTTGATCTTCAATCAAGTAGACACACACTTGATCTTACTTAACAGCTTCAATCAAGTAGACACACACTCATGCTTAAAAGCTTTGAGTGACAAATTACAACTCACAAATCAGACCAATTCAATCATCTATGGATGAATTGAATGGCTTACAAGTCACACGACCACACAAGACACAAACCCTTATTCTCTCTCAATATTTCGCTCTGTATTGCTTGTGTATCAAATCAGGTGTTTCCATGTCCTATTTATAGAAGCATTCAGCTGGGCTTGGACATCTTGAAAACCCTAAAACTATTTTCCAATTAAATCTTCTCATGACAGCTGGTTAGATCTCTTTGGAAAATAAGTAAATCAGGTTGTAATCAATGATTGAATGCGATTGTGAATCAGATCTTCAATCATACATAGATTGCAATTAAATGCACAATCACATAACACATAACATTCACCCTGAATGTTCTGTGTACAGGATGTCATGACATCGGGTCTGACATCCTGGAACAATCCTGCATAATTCCATTTTAAATATCCAGCAGGTACATAATATCAGATGCCATGACATCGTGTATGACACCCTGAAACAATCCTGCATAATTATATTTTTAAACTCCAGCAGGTACATAGATATCTTAAGTTAAGACATCACATGCAACATCTTGTGAACACTCTTTGTTTTACCAAAATTGCTGCCAACACTTAGAACCAACAAACTCCCCCTTCGGAAAATTTTGGCTAAAACATATATCTGTCCATTTTGTTCACAAGAAAAAAACATCAGCAGTTAAACATCATAACAGTGTTTAAGCAGCAGCAGAAGCAAACATAATTACTAGCTATATTAGCAGCTAGTAAAACACACAAATGCACATGGGTACTTCTTCTCCCTCTAAGTCTGTACAACACAAACATCTCCTTTAACAAGAACAAGACCTGTAATAACAACACCTGTAACAATCAGAGTCACCCTCTGACATCTGCTTCAACATCACCTGTGCATACAACATCAGACATCTCCTCCAACATCTGTAAACAGAATAGCATTCTGTCTTACAACAAACACATCTCCTTCAATAATAGATGTTCATATGTTCAGCTACACCAACACATACATCTCCATACAGCTCCACATATTTAACTGCTCCACATAATCACTTCTCCCCCTTTTTAGTCAAAATATACCAAAGGTGACCAATTAGACAAAATAAATGTCAATCAGCCTAGCAGAGAATGTCACAAGAGATGTTATAACATATAAAATGTTAAAACATAATTGTTAGGAGATACAAATCATAATTATACACAGCTGTAATAGCTGAGATAATTAGAAATCCATGGAACTCATTAAGAGCCCAAAAATTACATCAAGGCATCAGTAAGGACTGCCATACATTACAAACATTTAAAAAAAACAACAAATTCTTCAGCATCCAAAACAGCCAAACCACCAGGGGGACCAGTCTTCATAACAGCACACACTACACATAGTCTTCATAACAGGGGGAACTTCACTACTCAGTCTGAGAAAGTAGCATCATCTTCACCTTCAGAATCAAAACTGCCACTAGATTGAGCATTGGACATCTCACTTGAGGTATTGGCATCTGAGTCCTTGGTCTCACCAGCCTTCTCCATCTCTTCCTTCTCTAAGCTACTAATAAGAGCCTTCAAAGCCTCTTTCCTTGCATTGGCAACCCTAATACCAGTATCCAACTCCTTACAAGTTTCCTTCAATTGATCAATCAAGCTACCTTGAGAGGCAGGCTCCTTCCTTGCAGATGTCATGACAACATCATTGACATGGCTTCCTTCAAACAACTTGTAGTGAATGGACAGTGGAGGCTTCCTTCTGTTGGGAATATCACTTGTGTTGAGAATGCCTGGTTGCTGGCTTCAGATAATTCCACAAATGATGGATGGAAAGGCAATAGGCAGCTTTACTGCATTAGTGGAGGCATGTCTAACAATTTGATCAAACATAAACCTTCCAAAATCAAAGTTTAGCCTGGTTCCAATAGCATAGATGATTCTTCCAAGACCATTTGAGATGGTTGAGATATGGTTAGTTGGCACCCAGTTGGCTGAACCAATCTTGTGCAAGATGGCATATTTAACAGTTAACTTGCCAACTGATAGATGCTTCTTACTAGGCCATTCCTTGACTTGGCCAGCAGTAATAGTCCTACAGATTTCATTGTCTGTAGCCTCTAAATCCACACCTCCTTCAGTTCCTCTCCCTAGGAACTTGTTGATTATGGTTGGGGAGAACCTCACACATCTACCTCTTACAAAGACCTTGCAGAATTCCTTGCTACTCTTTTCAGAAATATCCTCTGGGATATTCACAACAAACTCTTTCACTAACCCTTCAAAACATTGCGGCAAAGCAACAACAGTTTTCATCAGACCAACATTCTTGATCAATTCCATCACTTCCTTCACTTCTACAGCCTCCTTTCCCAGCTCCCTTTCAACATCAACCCTCCTTTGAATGACAAACTTCCACTTGGCAGCACCATCTTCTAGATGGAAAGAGATGTTGTCTAAATGCACAACTGCCACCTTGGCTGGGGACTTTTTAACAGCTTGCCTTTTAGCAGGAGAGATGTCTGGGACATCGTCTTCGACATCCTCTTCAGAGTCAGAATTCTCTCTGACCTTCCTCTTCTTAACCTCAACTTTGCTCCATGATTTGGTGGGCCCTACACCAGTAGTCTTCTTCCTAGTTCTGGCTGTCAACATTTCAGCCACAGTCTTCCCTTTTCTGGTCTTCAATTTCATAGCAACACTTGGTTTTACATGATGAACCAAGGTGTCATCCTCTTCCTCTGAACTCTCTTCCTCCAGATTAATAACATTCTCAGCAGTCTCATGAGAACCATCTACTGGTTTCTTACTAGGCAAGGTTTTACCTAGAGAGCATAATCCCTCAACAACCACTTCTTTCTATGATCTAGATGAATCATCATCTTTCTCAGTTTGGGGTTCCACCTCAGGTGAGGGGTCCCTTCTAGACATAGGGGTAGAAACACCCTTGACTGCATGCCCTTCATTTCGAATCCTAGTTACTAGGTTCCTAATGGTTCGATCAATAAAGTGCATGTCATCCTTATGAGGAGGTTTATCAAGAATGTTACCTTGATTACTTCCAGCCATGGAAGAAGGGCCAGGGGCATCTCATGGAATCACAGAAAGAGGAGTAACGTCCAACACGTCTTCATCTATAAACTCCATTGAGGGAGTCCTTGCTTGATGAGTGGGTTTTGAACCAGAGGATGAGGGATGTTGAGACATTTTGTTGAACTTTTGAGAAAAAGTTTGTTGCCCTAGCAGAGATGATCTGAGAAGTTGGATGAAGATGGAAATGGTTGTGTTGAGGTAGCGTGTGGAAATGGCATAGATACTAGTTCCAATACTAGGTAATGATTTATCATTAATGTGGCTCTTTCTTTTAAGTGGGCAGACAATATTTTTATACCTTTTTCCACTCCACTTTAATTGCTATAACTTCACAAGAATCAAAATCCCCAATTTCCCTCTTGAACATTCAAACTGATTATCATCCAAAACCTTTGCAAATTTATCAGCTAATTGCATTTCATGCTTTAGTGTTGTGATTTTGTCTTCCATAAATTCTCTAATGGAGTGATGACAAAAATCAATGTGCTTGGTCCAACTGTGCTGAATAGGATTTTTGGACATAGTTGTAGCACTCAGGTTGTCATAGTACAATGTCATGACATCGGGTGTGACATTATACTCAGTCAACATTAGTTTCAACCAACCCTGTTGAGAACAACTACTTCCAGCTGCTATATATTCAGCTTGATATACAACACAAACACCATTTTCATCTTTCAGAGGAGCAGGTGTCCTTTCACTCTCCATCCCAATCTGCTTAACATTGTTCTTGGCACATTTGCTTTGAGATAGACACATAGACCCATCTATCTGCTTGACTTGTAGCTCAAGTCCAACAAAGTTCTTTCCAACTTCAGACTGCATATGACTAGCAACATGTTCAGCCATCTGATCCAACCTCCTATCTATTTGAGCCACCATGAGCTTTTCTCCTTTGGAAGTGATGTCAAGTCTGAGTTTCTGGTGTGACATCCTTGTCTAACATTTCCCACAAACTTGTCTTTCATCAATCTTGGGAGTTCCTCTAGCAGATATAATCATCTTCATCCCTTTTTCTTTGACTAAGGTACACTTTGAGGAATAACCAATTTGAGAGCTTCATATGTAACATTTGTCTTTGGTCCTGACTCCTTTCATGATCACTTCACTTTCTTTGTTAGTAATCAGACATTTAGTTTTAGTGAAGTTAACATTTAGACCTTGGTCACATAGTTGACTGATGCTTATTAGATTTGCAGTCAAGCCCTTAACAAGTAGGACCTTGTCAAGTTCAGGAACTCCAAGGCAATCAAGCTTACCTATTCCCTTGATTTCACCCTTTCCTCCATCACCAAAGGTTACATAGCTTATGGCATGAGGATGAAGGCCAGTTAGCAGGTCTTTGTTTCCAGTCATGTGTCTGGAGAAACCACTATCAAAATACCAATCTTCTTTGGCTGAAACTCAGAAGGAAGTGTGAGCTATTAGACTTGTAACATTAGTCTTAGGAACCCATTGCTTCTTGTTGACAGGCCTGTGATGTTTGGGTCTTGGTTGATAGTGAGTCTGATGATGAACAGGGCTAGGATAACCATACAACTTATAGCAGAATGGCTTCAGGTGGCCAAATTTTCCACAGTAATGGCATCTCCATCTTTGGTGTTTCTGCTTCTGCTGTCTTCCCTTCTGATGTTGTGACATATGATGTGACATCTCAGGTTTGCTTTTAATATGGTTGCACTTAGGTTTGGATTTAGGTTTGCAACCAGTGTAACTGCACTCAGGCTTAGATTCATTATACCCAATTCCAGATTTGTCTCCTGTTATTTGTCCAATTTGGAGAATCTTGTCTAAGGAGTCAGATCCATTGTTTAACATCCTTACATACTTTGTCATCTCTTCTAGTTTAGAATTCAAGAACATAGCTTCAGTTTTTAACGTGGAGATGGTTTCCACATGTTCTGCCTTCTCATTCTCCAGCTGTACTATCACTTTCTTTTGGCTTTTAACTTGTTGACTTTCATCTTGCTTGGCATTCAGAACCACTGCTTTTGTTTTTAATTTGGAGATGGTTTCCAAGTGTTCTACCTTCTCATTCTCAAGTTGAGTTATTACCTTCTTCTGGATTTCAACCTGTTTACACACCTCTGCACTTTTATGACACAACTTTCTATAGGTAGTGGCCAACTCTTCAAAGGTTACTTCATCATCACTTGAGTCTTCCTCAGAACCCCATCTTCCAGTTAAGGCAGTCACCAGATTTGCAGACTCTTCTGTTTCACTCTCATCAGACCAAGTGGCAGCAAGACTCATCTTCTGTTTCTTGAGGTAGGTTCCACATTCAGTTCTAATGTGTCCATTCCCATCACATTCATAGCACTGTACTTCTTTTCCTTCTTTGGGCTTATCATCTGACCTTGTTCTTCTTCCAACATTGTTGGATTTACTGATGTCAGATGAGATGTTCTTGACATTAGCCTTAGATCTAACATCAGATCTTCATCAACATCCTGGCCATTTTCCTCCTCTGTGTTTGACATGAAGGCTATGCTTTTGGTTTTCTTTTTAGAACTATCATTCATTCCCATCTCAAATGTTTGGAGGGAACCAATTAGCTCATCAACTCTCATGTTGGAGATGTCTTGAGACTCTTCTATGGCTGTCACCTTCATAGAAAATCTCTTAGGGAGTGACCTGAGTATTTTTCTTACTAATTTTTCATCTGACATCTTCTCTCCCAGGGCTCCTGAGGCATTAGCAATTTCAAGGATACTCATATGAAATTCATGAATATTTTCATCTTCTTTCATCCTTAAATTTTCAAACTTGGAGGTGAGCAGCTGTAGTCTAGACATTTTAACTCTAGAGGTGCCTTCATGAGTGGTTTTGAGAATGTCCCAAGAATCTTTAGCCACCTCACAGTTGTTTACCAACCTGAAGATATTCTTGTCTACTCCATTGAATATGGCATTCAATGCTTTAGAATTTCCAAGGGTTAGATCATCCTCCTCCTTGGACCATTGTTCTTCAGGCTTCTTGTCAGTTGTGGCTTCTCCTTCCTTAGTAATTACTGGATGTACCCAGCCTGTTAACACAACCTTCCAAGCCTTATCATCCAAAGATTTTAGGAAAGCTACCATTCGAGGTTTCCAATAGTCATAGTTAGATCCATCCAAAATTGGTGGCCTGCGAATAGATCCTCCATCTCTCTCCATAGTACCAGAAAGTGTTGTCCCTAGATCTCACCCAGAACCAGAGCAGGATGCCTGCTCTGATACCAATTGAAATTCTGGTATCAGATATGAGAAGTCAAAGGTAATGTCATGACACTAATATCTGAGTAACACAAGCAGGATAAAGATAAAGAATAGTAATGCAAGAGACACAAGCAATTGTTAACCCAGTTCGGTGCAACTCACCTACATCTGGGGGCTACCAAGCCAGGAAGGAAATCCACTAAATAGAATCAGTTCAAAGACTCTCAGTACACTTCACAAGTTACAGTCTTTTTTACGTAATCTCTACCCGTGTGATTTCTACCTAAGCACTCTTAGATATGAGAACCCACTCACTCCCCCTCAATCACACCTGTGATTATAAACAACAATTACTTATGAAAAGAAGACACTCTTCAAAGACACACACTTGATCTTCAATCAAGTAGACACACACTTGATCTTCAATCAAGTAGATACACACTTGATCTTACTTAACAACTTCAATCAAGTAGAGACACACTCATGCTTAAAAGCTTTGAGTGACACATTACAACTTACAAATCAGACCAATTCAATCATCTATGGATGAATTGAATGGCTTACAAGTCACACGACCACATAAGACACAAACCCTTATTCTCTCTCAATATTTCGCTCTGTATTGCTTGTGTATCAAATCAGGTGTTTCCATGTCCTATTTATAGAAGCATTCAGCTGGACTTGGACATCTTGAAAACCCTAAAACTATTTTCCAATTAAATCTTCTCATGACAGCTGGTTAGATCTCTTTGGAAAATAAGTAAATCAGGTTGTAATTAATGATTGAATGCGATTGTGAATCAGATCTTCAATCATACATAGATTTCCATTAAATGCGCAATCACATAACACATAACATTCACCCTGAATGTTCTGTGTACAGGATGTCATGACATCGGATCTGACATCCTGGAATAATCCTGCATAACTCCATTTTAAATATCCAGCAGGTACATAATATCAGATGCTATGACATCGTGTATGACATCCTGAAACAATCCTGCATAATAATATTTTTAAACTCCAGCAAGTACATAGATATCTTAAGTTAAGACATCACATGCAACATCTTGTGAACACTCTTTGTTTTACCAAAATTGCTGCCAACACTTAGAACCAACAATTATCAATGTAGGAATCCATCTTCCTGCATTTCATGGTGATTTTACTACGAGGACAACTTAAGCCTTTGTACTTGGGTTGATCAAGTACTTTGAACTTTTGAGGGAGAAAAACATTGAGTGATAAGCATAGTTCTCTTGCATTCAAACCGAGAATAGAGAAACCTTCAATAGCACGGATCTGCTCCTTTAAGAGTTGATATTCAGCAGGCCTAGGTTGATTGATCCCAGGTACCCTTTGAGTAGCAACCCTAGGAGGAGGCTGAACAACATTTTGATCAGGCATTGGTTGCGGCATAAACTGTGGAAACATATGATACATCAAATTCGGGTTCAAAGTTTGAGCAGCTGGAGTGCCATCTTGAGAAAAATGTCCCCCGGGTTGCATATTTGGAGCAAGAGGTGCCCCAGAATGAGCATATTGGAGCACAACATTCTTCGGAAATGGTTGAACCATAACAGCATAAACATAAGGATTTAGCTTAACAGGCTGAGCAGGAATATGGAAATTGAGGTGAGGGCCCATATAGTCGGGCTCTTGGTATTTAACACTGAAAAAATTCATAGCAGATGGATGAGTCTCCTTGGTTTCAACCCATTGAGCAGAGTAATGATTAGGCATCCCCCATTGGAAGGCATCATAATTCACATTGGAAGAAGCATTAGCAAAGGACTAATACGACATGAAATGATTTCTAGTAGAAAACTGAGGGTTGTAATGATGAGGCATTCCCCACAGGTAAGAAGCAACAAACCTACTAGGACCGACTTGAGACAAAGGTTGGCTAATAGAAGCCGGTTGAACAATAGTGTCAATGGATCCATCACAAAAGAGTTATGTCAGTAGCAATAGTCACCATGGTAGCATCAGTCGGGTTGACAACAACAATATTGTCCCTTTGAGCTTGAAGATGTTCCATAATGGTACCCATCTGTCCTTAGAGTTGAGCTAAAGCCTCCCTTGTTGCAGCATTCTTTTGTTCATACTCAGACATGATTCTCTGTTTGTTGGCTCTGGTGTTATGTTAATGTCGAGTCGTTGTGTCTCTGAAGAGAATGAAGACAGATGTAAGCATTTTGTATTTTTGATTTTCTGGATAAAAATGTATGTATGTATGAATGAATAAAATGTATGCAAATATTTAATTTCAATGAAACCATCAGTTGTTGAATTACATAAAATAGTCATTCAATTGCGGGAAATAAGACAAATAAAACCATGAATCTTTTTTCATTCAAATAACTGAAAAGCGCAAATTAGTACAACTCAAGAGTCTCCTAAATGAGATACAAGAAGATTGGCCTTAATTCTAAATACAAATCAAAAGATAAAACTGGATGAAGCATGCTATGGGATACGACTAAATTCCTCCAACAGTTTCTGCAACACAGCCTCCTTCTGATCCAAAAAAGCCCTACAGGTGATGACTATTCCCCTCCCAATGTGTGGCCTATTGCTGATGTTGATCATTCTCTTCTCTGTTTTGGTGTGCTTGACCTTTCAACTCTCGAATCTCCTTAAACCGCTGGTCAAGTTCTGCCTAATGCTGGGATAAAGAAACCTCTAACTTTTTAGTGTGGATCTTTTCTTCCTTCAACTCCTTCTTGCAACTCTCCAACTGTTCTCGAAACTTCTTAAGTTGGTCTTGACAACTGATCTCCCTCTTGCAGGCTAGATACTGAGCGTCAGCGAGCTATTTCTTCTTGACAAATAAGCTGTCAATAATCCCTTTCAAAGCGTCACCTATTTTCCTCCTCTTGAACTTCTCCTCTTGGGGTTCCTCCACCACTTGGTATGTCATTGCTCTCTTCTAGTTGAGGTTAAGCTCCAAGTCTTCTTTCTCTCTAGTAAGCCTACCAAGATTAGACCGGAGATCAAAATTCTCTTTCTCTAAGCTCTTGATAGTCCCCTTGAGAGCATATTCCTCAAGAATGACAACAACACAAGGCTTGGGTGCCTTAAAACTCATGTAAGGTTCCCATGGATATGGGAGCTTGATACTCTTGGTTCTAGATTTTATCCAATTCCTTCTTTCCTATACGATGAACGTTTCCCCGAGCACGGTGTATCCTCTTCATCATATCTGCATCCTCAACCCCTTCGGCTATAAGAAACTCCTCTAACAACTCGTCTTTGGGATTTTCCTTCAACTGATAACTCAATCGACGAAGTTAGAGAACATGATTTTAATTGATGACTCAATCTCTAGCACTAACAAGAGGAACATTATGGAAATCTCCCCAACTATAAATAGCCTCCACCCTATCATAGTCACGATAATTCCAAACAACATTCTCAGCATCCAAAGACATCAACCTCTGAGACCACTTCAAAGCTCCAACGTTGTGTTCAAAAGGTCCCCTTCTTGGCAAGTGAGTCAAAATCCACTTGTAAAGCAAAGGAATTCAATAATTAATTGTCCCACCTCTTTTCTGGTTTCTCCAGTGGAAAGAAAAGAATACATCGGCTAAGAGAGTAGGCACCGGATTTTTGGAGATGAAAATAGTAACAACAGTTTTGTTAACGAACCCTTCAATATTTGGAAAGAGTTTCAACCCATAAATAAGGAGAGCTAAAACAGCATAAAAGGCATCCCAACTTCCATTACTAGCAAATAGAGTGGCCTTCTCAAAAAGAAATTTAGAAGTAAAACCTCTGACGTTTTCTTTTGTACGAAGATTAGATTCAACCAGATTCTTCTCGAGATGAAGATCTTGAGCCACCAAAGCAACCTTTGGAAACCCAATAGTACCCATGTAAGGAACATGATCTCTAACTAGAAGATGCACAATATGAGTAAACTCCTCTAGAGTAGGAGCTAGAAGAAAATCCTGGAACGTGAAACAATGCAGCGTGGGATCGTAAAATTGGGAAAAGTGTGGATCAACCCTGGATCTACCTTGGTCATCAAGACACCCAACAGATTACCATGGGCCCTATTGAAGACATATTTCTGCTTACTAACCAACATGGAACCAAGCTTCTTAAGCTCATCAAACTTGGACTCTCGAAGTTTGTACTGATATGTATTCCTTCGGTCAAACTTCTCCATAACTGAATGAACTAACTCAAGTGACAAACTGATGATTTCCTACAAATTCACAAGCTAAAAATTAATTTAAATATGACGTAATGATAATGCACACATCATGGATTCACAAGTGCCACAGGTACTGGATACAGGGTAAATACTACTCTGCACAGGTTCAAAAGTTTGATGTTACACAAGAACAAAGGTATGCATGGTCTTGGTTTCCTGCAAAAGAACCTAATATCCCACTTATAGATGTTAACTAGTCTTCAAAGGTAACCCTAAAAAGGTCCCTAGAGTCATAGATCCCTATTGAGAAACCATTTCCTAAAATGACTCGTCGGACAATGATGCTCCCAAAAGGATCTACTCTTTGTGTGATGTCTCATGTTAACCATAAACAAGGACTAACTCCTAGTATATCAAGACGACTATAGCCATGATACTATCTTGTATTTATGCTCAAGATCGGGTATAAAGCTTCTCTCATGGAACATCATCCCCAATCCACAGAGAGTACCACAATAATATCCAGAACATAATGAATATTCAAAGCAATAAAGAAAGTGATAAATAAACAAAAATTATAAAAGTAGTCAAAACAAGAAATTAAACACCCAAGAAAATAGGGAATAAACAAAATTAGGCTCGACTCTCTCTAGCAATTAGGTTGCAAAAGTCCCCAGCAGAGTCGTCGACTGAAGCTACGCGAAATATGCATCGAACGCTCGAAGATAAAACAGAGACGCCACCAAAATTTATTTATCCCAAAAGAGGGAAGGGAAAATATCTATAAAGTCCAAGGGGAAAGAGAAATGGGTAACTAAGTAGGTTAGGCAAGGGGAAGATATTAGCACCCCTCACATCCATGGTATTCCATGAGAACCATTTTGAATGTTCTTGCTTAGATGGGTGTTGATATCTTCATATACCTATAAAACAGAAAATGGGTTAGAAAGAGAGTGCTCGAGGAGGATTGTGGCTCTCATGCCTATGTATTCTCATGGTTCAATGAGAAAGTTAAAACCTCGTAGTCCGTGGAACCAGAGAGAAAAAAGAAAATAAAGGTGAACGGAGAAAGTGCTCACCAAAGATTCGCATCCTCGTGCCTACGTATCCTTATAGTGCAATAAGAAAGTAAGAGCTCCATAGTTCGAAAGATAAAGACTGAAAGAAATATATGATTGGGGCTGGTGTTTAAATCGAGAAATACAAAAAAATGGTGTTTAAACCAAAGAGAGAGAAAATGTGGTGTTTAAACTAAAGGTCGGTGTTTAAACCGAAAATGGGCAAAAAGTGGTGTTTAAACCAAAGATAGAGGTGTATAACCATAACGGTGTCAAACCAAATTGTGGTATTTAAACCAAGAGCAAAAAGGAAAGGCTTGCCTAAGAAAATGGGACTAACAAAGAAAGAAGACAAGAACTTGTCAAAGCACTGGGACTCATATGACAAGGGTCTTACCAAAGCACAGGGACTCACATGGTAAGAAAGGAAAGTAGGGAAAACATGTCAAAGCACTAGGACTTACATGATAATAGCCTTACCAAAGCACATGGACTAACATGCTAAGGGAATGATGTTTAAACCAGGAAAGGATAGAGGGTTAACCATAGAGGTGCGTTCCTGAATTATGGTGTCAAAACCAAGGAATGAGGGTTAACTAATGAAGGTGTGTCCCAAAGGAGGTATATAACCATGACGGTGTCAACCTAAATTATGGTGTTTAAACCAGGAAATATGAAGGTTAACCATATAGGCGTGTCCCTAAAAATATGATTGCAATTGTGTTTAAACCAAAAAGAGAGAGATAAAAGGAGCCACAGGGCTAGTTGCAGACTTGTTAGTGAATTGACTGGAATTGCACTAAAGTCTGAATAGAAACGAATACTCTAAGCATCTAGGGTATACATCCTATGCACATAGATACTCTAAACAAGGGTAAGAAGATACCATCTCATCATTTTCTATTGCTTAAGGCTCAAGGTATGCAAGCCTAGTCAATGTCTGATAAGTTGTTGAAGCAAGTTCCTAAAGATGCTTGTGGGGATGAGTCAGATGACTGAGATTTGCTGAGAAAATCTATAGTCCACTAGAAGTCTTGTACTTGTTGAGAGACCTAAGCTCCAAAGTAACAGAGACAATTCCCATCAACTAACCAAGAGACTTATGGTCACTTGACAAAGACTAAGGAGAAGTACAACATATGAAAGGATCTGGTTGATCAAAATGGAATTTGATCAAACCAAATCAAGGGAAGGAAATTTATGAATAAACATAATGCATGATTATAAAAATACTAGCCTAAGGTATCATTGTTAGGTATCTCAAGAGAAAGCCATGTGGGTGGAAAGTGTGTTATCCTATGTCTCATTGTTAGGTAGCCCACGAGAAAGCCATGTGTGTGCAAGTGTGCTAACATAAACAGATGAGTATGATGAGTAAAGGCGTAAAATATATGAATAAAATCACAAGTTGAAAAGTTTAACACGAGCAAAGGCTAGTTAAAATGTCCACAAGGCCTATGGGTCCAAGGTCACTCCAAGTCAAGCAAATGGTCTAAGTCCTAAGTCCAATATCCAAAGTCCCAAGAGATCAAGAGTTCATCATCACTACAAGTCAAGCATAGGTCTTTAGATCAAGTCTAGTCATTTTATCATGTTTTGATTTATTGAGATTAATCAAGCAAACCAAACACAACAAGATGATAAGCAACAAATGAATAAGACAAGATGAATAAAGTATGAAGTGAGATGATGAGTAATGAGACATAAAAGTAAAGTGTATTAAGTAAATGACATAAATTAAATGACTTGAATTAAATGGCAAGAATTAAATGGAAATAATGTAATGTTAGGAGTTAGTGGTCAATTAATTGTGTCGGGACAATTTAGAGTTATGTTAAGCAATCTTAAGTAGACTTATGTAGAAGTCATACCTATCTGAGGTCGGCCAATAACAATTTATGTGTTAGACATGTTAGAGAATTAACACAAAGTTAATCTCCTACAACATGTAACACAATTATCAAAGCAAAATAAGAGATGAAGATAGAAAAAGTGAATATGAGAGTTAAGGCAATCACATACGGATCAATCTATCCATAAATCAAAGGACTCAAAATATGGCACATCAAGGGAAAACCTGTCAACATGTTTGTGTAAGACCCCAATTTTGGCCCTAAGACCCGTCATGCAATTTCATCATAAGCATTAGCATTGGGATCATACCTTGGCATCCTCCTTACCCCTCCTTCATTGGGTTTATTTTGGGAGAGATCACCAAGCACTTTGTGATTGTATCATACTTGTATTTTATCATTTTACTAACTAAAATACCAAAAATATGCCTTTGCATTTGCCTAACTCTTTTGTAGGTAGGGCATGATCTCCAATGATCTATCAAGTTAATATCTAGGGTTTGAGACCCCCATGACAAAGAGAACAACCATGAATAGATACAAGAATGGTTATGATCATCATATATGACTCCCAATTATTTCTACATGTTATATTGATCAAGTTTTCTTCAAGAGTTTGAGGGTGATTTGCCTTGGAAACCCTAGTTTGATTGAGTATCTTGAGTAACTTCTCCAACAAGCTATCTCACAAATTGGTCAAACTTATCAAGGTACATTTCAAAATTCATCAAATTATGCATATATGGTCTACCATGAGCCTATAAAGTCAAGAGAATTGAAGGTTAGCAAGTTGGTTGGTGGTGGTTGGCCAGATGAATTCATCTAATCAAAATTGGGTCTCCCTAGACCTTATCTCCTACAATTTTCACCATATGAAAATGATTCCAAGCGAAAAATTACTCTAAATGACATTCCAAACAACTTTCATGTTGATACCTAGAGCCAGTTTTGCTTGGAAAATCATTTTCTATGTTGAAACATTATAGGTCATTTTGTCTAAACCCTAATTTCAAAGTCAACTTCCCAAGGCCATAACTTGCTCAATTTTTATGATATGAAAGATTTCCAAGTTTCAAAATCAAATTAAAGATGTCTACTTCAACTTTTATGTTTGGAGTGAGACCTAATTCAACTTTTATGAGCATGTGATATGAGGCTACATTATAGGTCACTTTTGACCTATACCATTGAACAAGTGATTTTTCCAAACTTCAAAAATGCATAACTCTATCATTTAAAATCCAAATTACATGAAATTTGTGACCATTTTTAAGGTATTTGAAATATCTACAACTTTTATGAATACATTTTTCTCATTTGAAGCCCACATAAAAAGTTAAGCAAGGTGGAATATTGAGATATATGACTTGACACTTAGAAAAAATTTCAACATGTTGAAATTTCCAAGCTTCCACCTCTAAATTCATCATGATACAAGCTTCAATTGGAAAAGTGTTGAACATTAAAGTTGTTCCTCTTGATCTAACCTTTCCAAAAAGTCCAAGTTCATCCATTTTGGACAAGAATTACTAGGGTTGCGCATGGCATGAACATGGTATCATCATTTGGCAAAGATCAAACTTCAAATCTTCACACACACTTGCCTTGCAATCCAAGTTGATTTCAGACTCTCTTACACTCATTTGTGGACCTAAAGCGATGATCTCATGGGCCTGTACATGCCCATGCACCCATGCATCATCAATTGTCAATTTTGGAAAGTGATTTGGAAGGTGCAAATATCATGAGCTGCAGCTATAAATAGAGACCTCTAGCATCAGAATTCAAGACATTCGCGCCCACTTTGATCCTAAACCCCTAACCCTTCCATTTGAGAGGATAATCCTGAGAATTTCATCTTGAAATTGAGTTTGAATCTCACTGTTTTGAGATTCAAAACTCCAGGGATCCAAGGCCTTTTGTGCATTTTCATTCTACTTCTGCAAGCATTCTGAGTGAGATCAAGCATGAGCCAAGACAAGAGCAGTTGAATCCAGACCTACATTGAAGGTATTTTCCAGAAAATTTTATCTCTTCGATTCTCTCTCAATCTTGCTCAATTCTCTTGATTCTTTGGTTGTCTGAAGTCCTACCAATGTAGGCAAGAAGATTGAGTTGCTTAGAGGTCAAATCGAATCAACTCAGTTAACATACCTCAAAATTCAACTCCTCATATCTTTCTATATGTGAGGAGTTAGTTAAAATTGAGATGATATTCGTGATCTACACCATTTTTCCTTTCAGATCATGTCGTCCTTTTTCATTTATGATATGGTGATGAATGGACCAGTCCGGCCAAGGTCGCCTGAGAAGACACCCGACGCTTTGCTCCGGCAATGATGTGGCACGGTCCAGAGCCATCAGATTAGTTCAAATTGTTTTAATCAGGAACGTTGCTTGTGATGACCAAGTGTGTGGCGCGCTGACTAGTGTGTACCATGGAATGTGCGTTTCTTACCACTTGACCTGCCACCTCAATTAATGAGGCAGATTAAGTGGTCCACGTTTTTTTGATTTTTTGATTTTAATTTTTATTCCTTTGATTTTCATTAATTTATATTAATTTCAATATTGATCCAAAAAATATGAGAGTTTCACAAAAAAAATTCAAATATTTTCCTCTTTCATATTCTGAATTAAAATTATTTTTTGGATCATTATTAATATTTTTCATGATTTAATTGATTTTTCATTTGTTTTTAATTGTTTAAAAATACTTTTAAGTCCTTAAAAATTCTGAAATTTTTTCTCCAAGGTCCTTTGATCTTGTTTGACCTATGATAAATCTCATGGCTATTTATTTGGTGTTTCGATGGGGTTTTAGGAATTTGACAAACCATATTTAATTTAAATGTATTATTTTAGTATATTTTAATTGGAATAAATGCCAAATAATTTTGTTGACCAATTGTGATGACTTGTTTGTGTTTGACTCTTGTTGTTGGGCCTTGGTCAAGGTTGATTTGACTTTGTCAAATTAATATCATTGGATTTAGGGGATTGATGGAATGCACATTCCATCTCCCAAAATGAATGAATGATATTAATTTGGTAAGAGTCCTTCTTTGATCAATTTGAGTTTCCATCTATTCCCCTCCCACTTCATCTCATTCCCTTTCTTTATGCATTCATCTCATTTGGCCTATGATATCTCAAATTCCTAAAGCTAGTTGATTGAAAAATTAACATGAGTATGGATGAGATTAGGCCACGCCTTTTGCATATTCTTTTTGTGGGTGGTATGTTTCATGAGCATAGTTCATAATATTATGTCTCTAACATGCATTAACACCAAAATTCTATTGCTTGGCCTCAAATAGTTGTGACTTCTACATAAGTCCAATTACAATTGCTTAACATAGCGCTAAATTTGTGACATAAAAGGCATAACATTCTAGTTATTGGGATTGTAAGTCTCCCCTCTTTCATGGTATTGTGTGGAAACTTGGCCTTTTTTCCTTCCTTTGGAAGATGTCTTGGTTCAAGGATCCATGCTTGTGATAAGTGGGTTGAGTGTTCTCCAAAGAATGTCTAAGAATGAAAAGCAAAAACAAAACGATACTAACTTCTAACCTATTAACTACTAACTTTTAATTTCAAGCCCTTAACTTTAGTGTCATTTAATTCTAGCTTTTATACATTTGCCATTGTTCATATCATTCTAATTGTTTATGTTAATGAAATTTTCACTTTGTCCATTTGGACCATATTGTGTGATATATTTGGTTTGTGTTTACTTTGTTTTTTGTGTGGTTTTTGACCATTAATGTACATAATAACAACAAAAACCCTAAAAAACTTTTGTGTGGACTATTGGCTTGATCTTGGACAAATGGACTTAGAATTTATGCAACATTCCTCTGCTAAAGGACTTGGCCAATGCCAACTTATTGAGAAACCAAGTGCTTGTAATTTGAAACTTCATCTGATACATCATTCAAGATCTTTCTAAGTTCATCTACAACATGATCATTGTGAAGCTGCTATTTTGAACCAGTGACTTGTGAAATTCATCTGTTACATGGGCTACCTTGAAGAAGATCATGGAATGGATAAGCTTTGATGTGGGCATCTTTATTTGACGCCTTGCTCTTCAAGATAATATAATTGTGCATTTGTGTGTTGCTTGATTCTAAAAGTCCAAGGGAATTCTGGGTTTCTTTTGACATTCTTGTCTATTGGATTGCTACCCACTTGGTCAGATCCTTTCAACTCTTAACTTTTAATTTTGTGCATAGGATTAGTCTCTTCATCTTCTCCCCATTTCTTTAATTTCAAAATCTCTCCCTCCCTTTTCAAAATCTTCTTTGATTGAACTTATTTTGTACTAAACTTCGACCATTTTACAAAAAGATAGAAACTTTGGCCTTATGCCATTGCATTTTCAAACTTCTTTTCTAAACCAAACTTGTAAATAGACTTAACTATACTTGACTTAAACTTTCAAAAAGCCAAAAAGAACTAACTCATGCAAACCATTTATAGGCCTTTGTGCCTTTCAAACTTAATTTTTGTTAAAAGCAATGCATCCACTTTGAAATTTGTATCACGAACTACGAGATTTCGATCCCTCATTTTTATGTTGGTACGTAGGCACAAGACCAAAGGTCTTGCCAAACACAAAAATATAATTAATGAATTCTTTTCTCATTCCCCCCATTCTATTTGTTTGTAAATATCACTTTGTACCAAATACATATGCACACAAAAAGGGCTCCCTAGGAGTACCTAGGACACTTTGGGTGCTAACACCTTCCCTTTGTGTAACCAACCCCCTTACCTGTAATCTCTGACATTTTATTAGTTTTGATTTGAAAACTTCTTACTTTTGGGTTTTGTTCGTACTTTTTCCCTTTTCCCTTGGAAACAATAAAAGCACGGTGGCGACTCTTGTGATTTGATCTCTAGCTTATCCATAGCTTAATGATCATGAATTTACCGCTACAGAAATTAAGTGGCAACTCTGCTGAGGAGTAGTCTCCAGTGGGTTTAGCCTACTTTTTGTGTGTATATATTTGTATATATGTGATGTTTATATATATGTATGTGTGATATAATCTGCTTGTTGTGCTTGGTGATCTTTGAGTGGTGAGATAAGTTCTAACCCGAACTTGAGTGCAATTAAGATAGGAGGATGGTATAGTCATGTTCGACTTGTGTGGAGTAGTCCTTAACAAGTTGGCTTGAGATTCATCAGCTCAGTGGAGACTCTTTTGGATTTGGAAATGTCACACAAGTATTTATGGTTAGGCATTACTATTTCTAAATTGGGTCTGAGAAGTTGAGGACCGTAGAACATTTACCCCCTCTTGGCCTATTTAGGACGTAATGCGGAAACTGTTCAAGTGTAGACTTGATAACAGTTGTTACGCGATACTACACTCAGACGAGTTTCTCTTGAGAATATTATGGGTCGATGAGTCAGTCATCTTAACCTGTAATATCCGATAGATGGAATTAAGACTCTGGGAACTTTTTAGAACATGATCTACAGGTTATTTATCCTTAGTTCACTCCTTTGGGATGGTTCTTACCCAGAATCCATGCTCGTGACTTGTAATAAACCCTTGATTCTTGGTTGATCCAATCAAGTCTTGTCAATATCAATGGAACTTGGGTGTTGATAAGGTGTAAACCATAATCCACCAAAATGGATGATTGATCTTGACAATGACTTGATTCATCCCTTGACCTTTGTTTGCCTTGTGTGTGATCCCTTATTTGAGATTGTTGCATTCATGCATTCATGTGAATCATAACATTCATCACACAAAAATTTCAAGGAACTGAGGTATTATTTGCAAATATTTTCAGACCATGGACTGTGGACGAAGGAACACTAAGAAGTACAGTTTCAGATGTCCCGATTTGAAAGAGTTAAGGAAGTTAGCATCTTTTGTATTATATCCCTTGGACTTCAAACAACGTCATGGGAAGCTTTTGTCTATCTTGTCTGCTGATGTGGTTGAAGGACTCTTGAGTGTGCTAGTGCAGTTCTATGATCCTCTCTACCGTTGTTTCACTTTCCCAGATTTTCAGCTTGTGCCTACCTTGGAGGAGTATTCTCATCTTTTGGGGATACTTGTTTCTAGTAGAGTGCCTTTTAGTGGATTGGAGGAGATTCCCCGATCTAATCTTATTGCTGAAGCTCTTCACTTGAAGAAGTCTGAGATAGAGGCTCATTGGGTGAAGAAAGGAGGGTTATTTGGGTTGTCATCTGATTTCCTCATCAAGGAAGCTACTGCTTTTGCTCAAGCTGGTAGTGTGGACGCTTTTGAAGCTATCTTTGTGTTGCTCAATTATGGATTAACTTTGTTCCCTAACACTGACGGTTTTGTTGATGTTAACGCCATTAGACTTTTCTTGATTGGGAATCATGTGCCTACTTTGTTGGGTGATATGTATTTCTCTTTGCATCTAAGGAATTCTAAGGGTGGTGGAATGATTGTCTGTTGCATTCCTCTTCTGCACAAGTGGTTTATATCGCACTTGCCTCAGACACCTGTTTTTGTGGAGAACAAACAATGTCTAAGGTGGTCTCAGAGACTTATGTCTCTCACTAATGATGATATAGTTTGGTATGATCCGTCTTTGAGCAGTTTGGAAATTATTGATAGTTGTGGTGAATTCTCTAATGTGCCTCTCATTGGTACACAAGGAGGAATTAACTACAACCCTGCTTTGGCTCGTCATCAACTTGGGTTCCCCTTGAGAGACAAACCTAATAACACTTTGTTAGAAGGTCTATTCTATCAAGAGGGTAAAGATCCCTAACATTTGAAGCAGAAGATTATGCATGCTTGGCATAATGTGCATAGGAAAGGAAGATCCGAGCTTAGTCCGTACAATTGTGTAGCTATGGAAGCTTACACTCTTTGGGTGAAGAAGAGAGTTTTGGAGTTGAAGATGCCTTATCCTTGTGAAAGACATGTGTCTATGGTTGTGGTTGAGCCATTAACTCTCCCTAACCAAGATATAGAGGAGTTGGAAGACGCGCTCATCAAGATGAATCAAGAAAAAGATATGTGGGAAGAGCGTTTCCGTGCTTTGAACAAGAAGCATGAAGAGTTGCAGTTGGAGTCTAAGGATAAAGATGAACTTATTGAGCTACTTGAAGACCGAGTGACGAAGAGACAGAGAGAGCCAGAGGTTTCATCTTCTAGCATGCCTCAGTCTTCTGTTGCTTGGAAGAAGATTATTGATCAGCTTGTCCTCGAGAAGACTCAGATGAAGGCTTCTTTTAAGACTGAGATTTGTTGCATTCGAAGGAAGTTCGCGCCTACAGCCAGATCTTCTGACATTATTGTTAGGGATCCTTAGGATGACTAGTCTCCTTTTATTTTATATTTTTATTTTGGTTTCTGAAATTGTACTCAGTGTAATCCTTCCAATTTATATAAATAAAAAGAGATTTTCGGTCATATCAAATTGTTGCAATTACTATTTAAATACATATATTTGCAAATTATATAGTAAGTTCCTTGAAAATAAAAATAATTAAGCATTGCATCTCATGCATCATTTGCATAAGCAGGTTTTTACCAGATGTCTGATTGGTATTTCTTATGTGCTTTAGCCAAGCTGACTCATCGGTATAATACCCGAGCCAATCATTTGAGAATCATGGAGCACCTAGAGCAAGAGAACAGAGAGCTGAAGGACGAAATCGCCCGCCTGACTTCCATGATGGAGTCAGTTCTTGCTGCTCAGAGTCAATCTTCTCCAACGCCTGCAACTCCTCCTGTGAGGACTGTTATTTCATAGGTGGTTACCTCTACCGTGCCTGCTACTGCCGACCATTTTGCGCCAACTATGCCTGCCGAATTCGCGTGGGGAATGTCGTCCAACTTTGTGCCTGAAGGCTTCGCGCCTACCTTTGTTTCCATGCCGGCATCTAGCCTGTTCATGTCCGTGCCACCTCCCGTTATGCACACTTTGCCTCGCGTAGATGACACCATTTATCACTCTGAGTCGTCTGAGGATCCGGATGTCTATGAGAAAATGTATGAAATGAAAGATCAGTTTCTTGAGTTGCGCAAGGAATTGAAGATGCTAAGAGGTAAAGATCTGTTTGGGAAGAGTGCTGTCGAGTTGTGTTTGGTGCCCAACGTCAAGATCCCGATGAAGTTCAAAGTGTCTGACTTTGAAAAGTATAAGGGGGACTCTTGTACGCTTAGTAATCTTGTGATGTGTGCTCGCAAGATGTCTACTCAGACCGACAATGATCAATTACTTATTCACTACTTCCAAGATAGTCTGACCGGCGCTGCACTCCGTTGGTACATGGGATTGGAAAGTGCCAGCATTCACACTTTCAA
This sequence comes from Lathyrus oleraceus, assembly GCF_024323335.1. Classification (NCBI taxonomy): domain Eukaryota; kingdom Viridiplantae; phylum Streptophyta; class Magnoliopsida; order Fabales; family Fabaceae; genus Lathyrus; species Lathyrus oleraceus. The sequence continues at coordinate 409,305,346 of NC_066584.1, forward strand.
TGACTTGGGGGAGGCTTTTGTCAAGCTATATAAGTATAATATGGACATGGCGCCAGATAGAGACCAACTAAGGTCTATGTCTCAAAAGGACAAAGAGACATTCAAAGAGTATGCGCAATGATGGAGGGAGTTGGTTGCCCAGATCACTCCTCCTTTGGAGGAAAAAGAAATGACAAAGATCTTCTTGAAAACTCTGAGTTCATTTTATTATGAACGAATGATTGCTAGTGCCCCCAGTGACTTTACCGAAATGGTAAACATGGGGATGAGGCTTGAGGAAGGAGTCTAAGAGGGATGTTTGTCAAGAGATGAGGCATCAACAAGCAAGAGGTATGATAGCAATTTCGGTAAGAAGAAAGACAGTGAGACTAATGCAATAAGCAGTGAGAGGCAGAGGAGGCCTCAGATCAGAAGGAATCCAACATCCTGTCAACATCATCATCAAGTATCTCTCGTTATCCCGGTAGTTTCTAATCAACAAACAACACCAGTTCAACAACAACAACCGCAACAATGAACGAACACCTACAACAACAACAATACCAACAAAAATCATTAGCAACAAAACTTTTAAAGGAAGAAGGTCTCTTTTGACCTGATTCTTATGTCTTACGCAGAGCTTTATCCATCCTTGGTTCTCAAGAACCTGATCCAACCAAGAAACCCGCCACAGATTCCATAACCACTTCCTTGGTGGTATAAACCTGAGCTCCGTTGTGCTTTTCATCAAGGAGCACCTGGACATGATATTGAAAATTGTTATCCGCTTAAGTATGAGGTTCAAAAGCTGATGAATAGTGGTAAGGTCTCCTTCGAGGACCGTGCACCGAATGTGAAAGAAAACCTGTTGCCCGCTCATGGGAAATTTCTGTGAATATGGTGGATGGTTGTCCTGGGGAGTTTAAAGTTTTTGATGTGTGTTTTATCAGGAGGTCCTTAGTCCAGATGCATAAGGATGTTTGTTTGGTAAGTGAATGTGAGCACGACCATGATGGTTGTGATGTACGTAGTGTTAACCCGAGGGGTTGCGAAGTTGTGAAAAAGGACATCCAACGACTGATGGATGAAGGCATGATCCAAATTGTTCAATCCCGTCATATAGATGACGATGTTAATGTCATAATGCCTGTTCTCAAGCAGCTTGAGAAGTTGGTGATTCAGTATGACTCCAGTAACAACAATAGTCAAAGATCAGTATCCCCGTTGGTAATACGGTTAGTGTGCCCAGTCCCGTATTCATCTGATAAAGATGTGCCGTATCAGTATAATGCTACAATGATGAAGGATGGTCAAGAGGTCCTGTTACCTACGACTAGTTCAGTGGTGAGCATTGTTGATGTTACTAAGGTGACCCGCAGTGGTCGAGTGTTTGGGCCGATGTTCCCAAAAGATAAAGAAGAAGCAGTTGTAAGTAAGAAAGTGGAAGTGCCTGTTGAAAGCCCAGTTGGTTGTTCAAAAGATAAGTTTGGTGAATCCAAAAACTTGAAACCCAATGATGATGATGATGAGGTACTTCAGTTAATTAAAAGAAGCGAGTTTAATGTGGCAGAGCAGCTGCTCCAAACCCCCTCAAAGATCTCAGTGTCGTCTCTGCTCATGAGTTCTGAAGCGCACAGAAAAGCACTGCAGAGAGTTCTAGAGTAAGCTTTTATAGAACATGATGTTACAGTGGATCAATTCGATTATATTATGGCTAACATCACTTCTTGCAATAATCTTAGCTTCTATGATGAAGAACTCCCTAATGAGGGAAGAAATCATAATTTGGCTTTGCACATCTCGATGAATTGCAAAGAGGATGCTTTGTCAAATGTGCTTGTTGACACCGGTTCGTCACTAAATGTACTTCCGAAGTCAACTTTGTCGAAGCTATCTTACCAAGGAGCACCAATGAGGTATAGCGGTGTAATTGTCAAAGCTTTTGATGGTTCGTGCAAAACGGTTATTGGTGAAGTGGACCTTCTAGTTAAAATAGGTCAGATTGATTTTCAAATTACTTTCCAAGTAATGGATATCCACCCGCCCTACAGTTGCTTGTTGGGAAGGCCATGGATCCATGAGGCAGGAGCAGTTACCTCAACTTTGCACCAAAAGCTCAAATTTGTGAAGAATGGCAAGCTAGTGATTGTTGGTGGAGAGAAGGCGTTGTTGGTTAGCCACCTGTCATCTTTCTCTTATGTGGAAGCTGAGGATGAGGTTGGAACTCCGTTCCAAGCCTTATCTATTGTTGTTGAGAAGAGAATTGGGGCACCTATGTCCTCATTGAAAGATGCTCAAAAGATTGTGGAAGAAGGCAATGTCGATCAGTGGGGGCGCATGGTAGAGGTCTCCGAAAACAAAGGCAGAACCGGTTTGGGATTCCTGAAAGGTTCATCAACTGCAAGGTCTGAAGATATGCAACTTAGCTTCCGTAGAGGAGGGTTCATTCATGGCAATGAACAACACTTAGCTGATGTGCTAGAGGATGACTAAGAGGAAGATTGCACCAATTTTGTGATGCATGGAAAGGCTTGCAACAATTGGACTACTGTTGATATTCTTGTTATTTTGCATCAATCTAATTAATTGCTTTTAAAATCCTTCTCCTATGCCTAAGGGAGAGGTGAACATTGTTTGGGCATTTTCAAATTAATATCAATAAAATTAATTATATTCATCCACATCTATGATGTTTTTTTTTACTTTTTTCTTTATTATGGAAATGGTAATCACAAAAAACATAAATAAACAATATAATTGTCCATCTGCATAATATTTGGTCACAAATTCACTTCTCTAAAATCAAAATATCAAATCATTATGCAGGTTGGTTCCTAACCCCATTGAATACAATGATCCTTCTCCTTCTCCAAATTTTGAATTCCCTGTGTTTGAGGCCGAGGAGGAAAGTGATGTAGAAGTAAGTGATGAATTATCTTGTCTTCTTGAGCAAGATGAAAAGACCATTCAGCCATTTGAAGAGAAAGTCGAGTTAGTCAATTTGGGTTCCGAGGATGATGTGAAGGAAGTCAAGATTGGGTCTCGACTGTGTCCAGAAGTCAAGAAGGGGTTGATTGATCTTCTTCGAGAGTATTCAGATGTGTTTTCTTGGTCCTATCAAGACATGCCTGGGTTGGATTCTGAGATTGTGGAGCATAGATTGTCGTCGAAGCCAGAATGCCCGCCAGTCAAGCAGAAGTTAAGAAGAACGCATCCTGATATGGCTGTAAAGATCAAAATGGAAGTGCAGAAGCAGATTGATGCTGGTTTCCTTGTAACCGCCGAGTATCCACAATGGATGGCCAATATTGTGCCAGTGCCGAAGAAAGATGGAAAAGTCTGCATGTGTGTTGACTATAGAGATTTGAATAAAGTCAGCCTGAAAGATGATTTCCCTTTACCACACATTGATATGTTGGTAGACAATACGGATAAATTCAAAGTCTTTTCGTTTATGGATGGATTTTCCGGATATAATCAGATCAAGATGGCACCCGAAGATATGGAGAAGACCACATTCATTACACCTTGAGGAACATTCTGTTATAGAGTGATGCCTTTCGGTCTAAAGAATGCTGGTGCGACTTACTAGAGAGCAATGACTACTCTTTTTCATGATATGATGCATAAAGAGATCGAAGTATATGTCGATGACATGATTGCTAAATCTATTGATGAAGAGGAACATGTTGAGCATTTGTTGAAGTTATTCCAGCGTTTGAGGAAATATAAACTCCGCTTGAATCCTAATAAGTGCACTTTTGGTGTTCGTTCTGGTAAGTTGTTGGGCTTTATTGTCAGCGAGAAGGGTTTGAAGTTGATCCTGCCAAGGTCAAAGCAATACAAGAGATGCATGCGCCCAAAACTGAGAAGCAAGTCAGAGGTTTTCTCGGCCGCTTGAATTATATTTCCAGATTCATTTCCCACATGACTGCCACATGTGCGCCTATATTCAAGCTTCTTCGGAAAGATCAGTCTTGTGATTGGACCGAAGATTGCCAGAAAGCTTTTGACAGTATCAAGGAATATTTGCTTGAACCTCCGATTTTGTCTTCACCTGTTGAAGGAAGACCGTTGATCATGTATCTGACTGTGCTTGATGAGAGTATGGGTTGTGTTCTTGGTCAGCAAGATGAGACTAGAAAGAAAGAATTTGCAATCTACTACCTCAGTAAGAAGTTCACCGACTGTGAGACTCGGTATTCCATGCTTGAGAAAACTTATTGTGCATTGGCTTGGGCTGTTAAGCGTCTGCGCCAATATATGTTGAATCATACCACTTGGTTGATATCCAAAATGGATCCAATCAAGTATATTTTTGAGAAGTCTACTTTAATTGGGAGAATTGCCCGTTGGCAGATGTTGTTATCAAAGTACGATATCCAATACCGATCTCAGAAAGCAATCAAAGGTAGTATCTTGGCTGACCATTTGGCTCACCAATTGATTGATGATTATCCGTCAGTACAGTATGACTTTCCTGATGAAGAGATTTTGTACTTGAAAATGAAAGATTGTGATGAACCATTGCTTGAAGAAGGGCCAGAACCTGGTTCACGTTGGGGCATGATATTTAATGGAGCTGTTAATCAATATGGAAATGGCATTGGGGCAGTGATTATTACTCCTCAAGGCACACATCTACCATTTATAGCTAGATTGACTTTCAAGTGTACAAACAACATGGCAGAATATGAAGCTTGCATTATGGGGCTTGAAGAGGCCATGAATCTCAGAATCAAGTATTTAGATGTCTTTGGAGATTCCGCTTTGGTTGTGAATCAAATCAAAGGTGACTAGGAGACGAATCAACCCGGTTTAATACCATATAGAGATTACACGAGGAGGATTTCAACTTTCTTTACAAAGGTTGAGTTTCATCATATCCCTCGAGATGAAAACCGGATGGCAGATGCTCTTGCAACATTGGCATCAATGATTATAGTGAAGTATTGGAATGAAGTTCCCAATTTGTCTGTGATGCGTCTTGATAGGCCAGCTCATGTGTTTGTTGTTGAAAAGATTAAAGACGAGAAGCCATGGTATTACGACATCAAATGTTTCCTTCAAAGTCAGAATTACCCGCCTGGGGAATCTTTAAAAGATAAGAAGACTTTGAGAAGATTAGCCGACAATTTCTACTTGAATGGTGATATAATGTACAAGAGAAACTTCGACATGGTTTTGCTCAGATGCGTGGATAGACACGAAGCAGACTTGTTGATGACCGAAGTGCACGAAGGTTCCTTTGGTACTCATTCCAATGGACATGCAATGGAAAAGAAGATGTTGCGAGCAGGTTACTATTGGCTGACAATGGAATCTGACTGTTGCAAATTTATGAATAAGTGCCACAAGTGTCAAATTTATACTGATAAGATTCATGTTCCTCCGACACTATTGAATGTTATCTCTTCTTCATGGCCCTTCTCCATGTGGGATTGATGTGATTGGGATGATTGAGACCAAAGCTTCGAATGGACATTGTTTCATTTTGGTGGCAATTGACTACTTCATAAAATGGGTCGAAGCGGCATCATATGCGAATGTGACCAAGCAAGTTGTTCTGAGGTTTATCAAGAATCAGATTATATGTTGTTATTGTGTGCCAAGTAAGATCATTACTGACAATGGATTGAACTTGAATAATAATATGGTGGAAGCCCTTTGTAAAGACTTCAAGATTTCACATCATAATTCTTCTCCCTACAGACCCAAGATGAATGGGGTTGTTGAAGCTGCGAACAAGAACATCAAGAAGATCATTCAGAAGATGGTTGTCACATACAAGGATTGGCATGAGACGCTCCCATTTGCTTTGTATGGGTATCGTACATCCATCTGCACTTCAACAAGGGCAACCCCATTTTCTCTTGTATATGGTATGGAAGCAGTACTCCCCGTAGAGGTTGAGATTCGATCATTCCGTGTGCTTATGGAAGCCAAGTTGACTGAGGTTGAATGGTGTCATACTAGGTATGATCAGCTGAATTTGATTGAAGAAAAGAGATTGACTGCCATGTGTCATGGTCAGTTATATCAGCAAAGGATGAAGAAAGCTTTTGATAAGAAGGTCAGACCTCGTGTGTTCAGAGAAGGTGACATTGTGCTCAAGAAGATTTTATCGTTTAAACCAGAGGAAAATGGACTCCTAATTATGAAGGCCTATATGTTGTTAAGAGAGCCTTTTCAGGCGGTGCATTGATACTTACAACTATGGATGGTGAAGAGTTCACTCGTCCTGTGAACGCAGATGCAGTCAAGAAAAACTTCGCCTAAATTTTTTTTAAAAAAAGAGAGAGAAAATAACAACTCGCTAAGTTGAAAACCCGAAAGGGCGGCTTAGGCAAAAATGAGCGTCTCGGTGGATTGAAAACCCAAAAGGGCGATCCAGACAAAAATTAGAGACATAAAAACAGAAAGAATTTCCCGATAAGTTGAGTACCCCGCCCTAGGGCAACTTATGCAAAAATTAGGGATTATGGCAAGTAACTGCATTCTGCTGATCTTCAGTGTTTTGAAAACTTGATTGAGCACAAGGGTTGACATCAATTCATCACCCCGGCGGCGGTCGAGAGCGCAGTGGATATCAAGAGTTGGTAGAAGGATTAAGGATTATTTGTATTCAATGTAACCCTTTTTCATGTAAATTACCATTTTCAACTTTGTAAAAATCTATGGAGTCTTGTCATTTACAGATTACCATTCTATCAAATAAAGTTGAGCTTTTATCCAATTGTTTCTACTCTTATTTATTTCAGCCAATAGTTTAAATTTTATTATGATCATTTTTTAAAAATTTAAAATTTAAATTTTTTTTTCGTAAAACATATAAAAGCAAGGACTTTCCAAGGCAATTAAAAGAAATATCAACAGTATTCCGATGGATAACAAGTCCTTGAGTGCGAAACATCAGACGTTCCCCAAGCAGTTAACCCTTCGGGTATCCCTAGACGATTGTGGTGATTCAGTTCCTCGGCGGAATTTTTGATTCCCCAGTAGAGCTTCGTTCCTTTTTCTTAGCTGAGTTGGTTGATTCAGGTACCCTGCGACTTGTCTCCCTCAAAAGAGTTTCTGCCTTCCCTAGTGGAGTTTGGTTTCCTTCAGTAGAAATGGTTGATCTCCCTAGTAGATCGCATTGGTTTCCCCACCAATCGCCAGTCAACTTGCTCCCCAGTCAGAGTTTCCTCCTGGTTCCTGAGCAGTTTATTTCCCTGTAGGGTTGTCTCCCATGTTTATGGTGTTGACCTAAAATTCCCCATAGGTTTGGTGATATTTCTGTTTCCTCAGCAGATCTCCTCCTTCCCCAGTTAGGGTTGAGCCTTTTTGGATTATTGACCGAGGATTGTCTCCATATTTTGTGGTGATATCTCTGTTCTCCGGCGGTTGTCTCCATATTTTGTGGGTTGACGGAGGATTGTACCGATGATTCAATTTCTTTGCGACACATTTGTATCCTTTGCGATCGTCATTGTCAGCATAATATATATATATATATATATATATATATATATATACATTCATATAATTTCATAATTACATATTGACACCATCATATTTGTTTGATTTGTCGATTAGAGATTTTCATTCTTTGTATGGCGGTACTTTACCCCCATACAAATTCCGGTGTCTGTCCTCCCTCAATTGTAGAGTGTCAGCCCCTTAGGCAGAAAGACTTTAACCTTTCTCCTCTTCCCCACTGAGTTTGTTTCCTCGTGGATGATTATTACTTCAGTTTCCTCCCCAGTTGGTTATCTGGATGGAACCACTCCCCTTGAGTTATGTCCTCATTGGGTTGAGTCTTGATTAACTGTTTCTTTCTAGCTCCTACCTAGATAGATACTTTGAATTCCCTAAGAGTCTATTGCCCAGTAACTAATAATATTCTTCTTAGTTTGCAGTTTGTTATTTCTTGACCAATACCCGGCAAAAGTGTCCCAACAATAGAGTCCCCAGTGGATTTGATTCCCCAGGAAGTATATCCTTGATATGATCACCCTAACCGGTGACGGATATCTTTCCCTCCCCTGCTTGAGTCTATCCTTGATATGTTCATCCTAACCGATGACAGATATTCTCTTTTTGGTATTCTACCCAGTAAAAAGGTAGTTGTAATCCCTATTCTTGTTTCCTAGAGAGTTAATCCTTGATATGTTCATCCTAACCGATGACGGGTTTCCTTCTCTTTGCAGTCTTCTACCCAGTAACTGATAGTTGTAAACCCTGCCTTTGTTCCCCCCGCAGAGTTGATCCTTTATATGTTCACTTTAACCAATGACGGATTCTCTCTCTTGGTATTCTATCCAATAACTGATAGATGTAATTCCTATTTTATCTCCTCGCAAAGTCTATCCTTGATATGTTCATATTAACCGATGACAGATTTTCTCTTTGACGGTATTCTATCCAGCATTCGATAGATGTAATTTCTACTTTTTGTTCAGTTGGTTTATTCTTGATATGTTCATCTTAACCGATGATGGGTATCCTCCTTGACAACCCCAAGCAAGTCTATCCTTGATATGTTCATCCTAACCGATGACGGATTTTCTTCCCTGTTGAGTTTATCCTTGATATGTTTATCTTAACTGATGACGGATACTCTCACCCTTGGTCTTCTACCCAGTAACTGGTAGTTGTAAATCCTATTTTCTGCAGTTTTCCCCAGCAAGGCAATTCTTACCCAGTAACCGGTAATGAATTTCCTTCGGTTGTTTCCCAGCGAGTCATCCTTGACATGTTCATCCTAATCAGTGACGGATGTTCTCTCTGTCAGATCTTTATTATCTCCTTACCTAGTAACAGGTAGTAAATGATAGATTTCTGCTCTTTCTGCGTTGAAGTTTATTTCTCCCCAGTTGAGTTGAGTGCGCATTTCCTTAGTGAAATCGCTTTTCCCTGCATGATTCAAGTATTTCAGTTTTATCCTGACTTACTTGTATCCCCTGCAGATGTTGTTAGCTCCCCGGCTGAGTCTTTTCCATGTTTGCATGGAATCCCTCGAGTCCCCCAGTAGTTTTGAGTCGTAGCCTGGGCTACACATAACTCCTTTTTTCCCCCAGAGTCCCTGTTCCCCAGTGAGTTTTCCTTACGGAATGCATTATACTCCTGTGGACCTTCGGTCTCTCTGATTTCTTTTCCTTTGTGACAATATTTTCCCACAAAGAATGTACTATTGCATTCATAACATATGCATCATGAGGTCTCTTAGGGACCAAAATTTGTTTATATATGTTGTTATTTAATCCCATTCTACTGAGTCTACGTGAAGATTTTAACCTTCGCCTCCTCAGTTCTAATGTCCTTAAATAGGGGCAGCTGTAAGACCCCAATTTTGGCCCTAAGATCCCTCATGCAATTTCATCATAAGCATTAGCATTGGGATCATACCTCGGCATCCTCCTTACCCCTCCTTCATTGGGTTTGTTTTGGGAGAGATCACCAAGCACTTTGTTGTATCATACTTGTATTTTATCATTTTACTAACTAAAATACCAAAAATATGCCTTTGCATTTGCCTAACTCTTTTGTAGGTATGACATGATCTCCATTGATCTATCAAGTTAATATCTAGGATTTGAGACCCTCATGACAAAGAGCACAACCATGAATTGATACAATAATGGTTATGAGCATCATATATGAGTCCCAATGATTTATACATGTTATATTGATCACGTTTTCTTCAAGAGTTTGAGGGTGATTTGCCTTGGAAACCCTAGTTTGACTGGGTATCTTGAGTAACTTCTCCAACAAGCTATCTCACAAATTGGTCAAACTTCTCAAAGGATACTTTAAAATTCATCATATTATGCATATATGGTCTACCATGAGCCTATAAAGTCAAGAGAATTGAAGGTTAGCAAGTTGGTTGATGGGGGTTGGCCAGATGAATTCATTTGATCAAAACTGGGTCTCCCTAGACCCTATCTCCTACACTTTTCACCATATGAAAATTATTAAAAGAGAAAACTTACTCTAAATGACATTCCAAACAACTTTCATGTTGAGACCTAGAGCTAGTTTTGCTTGGAAAATCATTTTCTATGTTGAAACATTATAGGTCATTTTGTCTAAACCCTGATTTGAAAGTCAACTTCCCAAGGCCATAACTTGCTCAATTTTTATGAGATGAAAGATTTACAAGTTTAACAATCAAATTCAATATGTCTACTTCAACTTTGATGTTTGGAGTGAGAGTTAATTCAACGTTTATGAGCATGTGATAAGAGGCTACGTTATAGGTCACTTTTGACCTATACCATTGAACAAGTGATTTTTCCAAACTTCAAAAATACATAACTCTATCATTTAAAATCCAAACTACATGAAATTGGTGAACCTTTTGAATGTCTTTGAAAGATCTACAACTTTGATAAAGACATTTTTCTCATTTGAAGCTCACATAAAAAGTTAAGCAAGGTGGAATATTGAGATATATGACTTGACACTTAGAAAAAAATTTCAACATGTTGAAATTTCCAAGCTTCCACCTCTAAATTCATCATGAAACAAGCTTAAATTGGAAAAGTGTTGAACATGAAAGTTGTTCCTCTTGATCTAACCTTTCCAAAAAGTCCATGTTCATCCATTTTGGACAAGAATTGCTAGGGCTGCACATGGCATGAAGATGGTATCATCATTTGGCAAAGATCAAACTTCAAATCTTCACACACACTTGCCTTGCAATCCAAGTTGATTTCAGACTCTCTTACACTCATTTGTGGATTTAAAGCAATGATCTCATAGTCCTGTACACGCCCATGCACCCATGCATCATCAATTGCCAATTTTGGAAAGTGATTTGGAAGGTGCAAATATCATGAGCTGCAGCTATAAATAGAGACCTCTAGCATCAGAATTCAAGACATTCGCGCCCGCTTTGATCCTGAACCTTTAATCCTTCCATTTGAGAGGATAATCCTGAGAATTTCATCTTGAAATTGAGTTTGAATCTCACTGTTTTGAGATTCAAAACTCCAGGGATCCAAGGCCTTTTGTGCATTTTCATTCTACTTCTGCAAGCATTCTGAGTGAGATCAAGCACGAGCCAAGGCAAGAGCAGTTGAATCCAGACCTACATTGAAGGTATTTTCCAGAAAATTTCATCTCTTCGATTCTCTCTCAATCTTGCTCAATTCTCTTGATTCTTTGGTTGTCTGAAGTCCTATCAATGTAGGCAAGAAGATTGAGTTGCTTAGAGGTCAAATCAAAGCAACTCAGTTGACATACCTCAAAATTCAACTCCTCGTGTTTTTCTATATGTAAGGAGTTAGTTAAAATTGAGGTGATATTTGTGACCTACACCATTTTTCCTTTCAGATCATATCCTCCTTTTTCATTTATGATGTGGTGATGAATGGACCAGTCCATCCAAGGCCGCCTGAGAAGACGACCGACGCTTTGCTCCGACAATGATGTGGCACAGTCCTGAGCCATCAGATTAGTTCAAATTGTTTTAATCAGGAACGTTGCTTGTGATGACCAAGTGTGTGGCGCGCTGACTAGTGTGTACCATGGAATACGCGTTTCTCACCACTTGATTTGCCACCTTAATTAATGAGGCAGATCAAGTGGTCCACATTTTTTTGATTTCTTGATTTTATTTTTATTCCTTTGATTTTCATTAATTCATATTAATTTTAATATTGATCCAAAAAATATGAGAGTTTCACCAAAAAATTTCAAATATTTTCCTCTTTCATATTCTGAATTAAAATTATTTTTTGGATCATTATTAATATTTTTCATGATTTAATTGATTTTTCATTTGTTTTTAATTATTTAAAAATACTTTTAAGTCCTTTAAAATTCTGAAAAAAATTTCTCCAAGGTCCTTTGACCTTGTTTGACCTATGATAAATCTCATGGCCATTTATTTGGTGTTTTGATGAGGTTTTAGGAATTTGACAAACCATATTTAATTTAAATGTATTATTTTAGTATATTTTAATTGGAATAAATGCCAAATAATTTTGTTGACCAATTGTGATGACTTGTTTGTGTTTGACTCTTGTTGTTGGGCCTTGGTCAAGGTTGATTTGACTTTTTCAAATTAATATCATTGGATTTAGGGGATTGATGGAATGTACATTCCATCTCCCAAAATGAATGAATGATATTAATTTGGTAAGAGTCCTCCTTTGATCAATTTGAGTTTTCATCTATTCCCCTCCCACTTCATATCATTCCCTTTCTTTATGCATTCATCTCATTTGGCCTATGATATCTCAAAGTCCTAAAGCTAGTTGATTGAAAAATTAACATGAGTATGGATGAGATTAGGCCACACCTTTTGCATATTCTTTTTGTGGATGGTATGTTTCATGAGCATAGTTCATAATACTATGTCTCTAACATGCATTAACACCAAAATTCTATTGCCCAGCCTCAAATAGTTGTGACTTCTACATAAGTCCAATTACGATTGCTTAACATAACGCTAAATTTGTGACATAAAAGGCATAGCATTCTAGTTAGTGGGATTGTAAGTCTCCCCTCTTTCATGGTATTATGTGGAAACTTGGCCTTTTTTCCTTCCTTTGGAAGATGTCTTGGTTCAAGGATCCATGCTTGTGATAAGTGGGTTGAGTGTTCTCCAAAGAATGTCTAAGAATGAAAAGCAAAAACAAAACAATACTAACTTCACCTATTAACTACTAAATTTTAATTTCAAGCCCTTTACTTTAATGTCATTTAATTCTAGCTTTTATACATTTGCCATTGTTCATATCATTCTAATTGTTTATGTTAATGCAATTTTCACTTTGTCCATTTGGACCATATTCTGTGATATATTTTGTTTGTGTTTACTTTGTTTGTTTGTGTGGTCTTTGACCATTAATGTACATAATAACAACAAAAACCCTAAAAAACTTTTGTGTGGATTGTTGGCTTGATCTTGGATAAATGGACTTAGAATTTATGAAACATTCCTATGCTAAAGGACTTGGCCAATGCCAACTTATTGAGAAACCAAGTGCTTGCAATTTGAAATTTCATCTGATACATCATTCAAGATCTCTCTAAGTTCATCTGCAACATGATCATTGTGAAGCTGCTATGTTGAACCAAAGACTTGTGAAATTCATCTGTTACATGGGCTACCTTGAAGAAGATCATGGAATGGATAAGCTTGGATGTGGACATCTTTATTTGATGCCTTTCTCTTCAAGATAATATAATTGTGCATTTGTGTGTTGCTTGATTCTAAAAGTCCAAGGGAATTCTGGGTTTCTATTGACATTCTTGTCTATTGGATTGCTACCCACTTGGTCAAATCCTTTCAACTCTTAACTTTTAATTTTGTGCATAGGATTAGTCTCTTCATCTTCTCCCCATTTCTTTAATTTCAAAATCTCTCCCTCCCTTTTCAAAATCTTCTTTGATTGAACTTATTTTGTACTAAACTTCGACCATTTTACAAAAAGATAGAAACTTTGGCCTTATGCCATTGCATTTTCAAACTTCTTTTCTAAATCAAACTTGTAAATAGACTTAACTATACTTGACTTAAACTTTCAAAAAGCCAAAAAGAACTAACTCATGCAAACCATTTTTAGGCCTTTGTGCCTTTCAAACTTAATTTTTGTTAAAAGCAATGCATCCACTTTGAAATTTGTATCACGAACTACGAGGTTTTGATCCCTTATTTTTATGTTGGTACGTAGGCACAAGACCAAAGGTCTTGCCAAACACAAAAATATAATTAATGAATTCTCTTCTCATTCCCCCCATTCTATTTGTTTGTAAACATCAATTTGTATCAAATACATATGCACACAAAAAGGGCTCCCTAGGAGTACCTAGGACACTTTGGGTCCTAACACCTTCCCTCTGTGTAACCAACCCCCTTACCTGTAATCTCTGACATTTTATTAGTTTTGATTTAAAAACTTCTTACTTTTGGGTTTTGTTCGTACTTTTTTCCTTTTCCCTTGGAAACAATAAAAGCGCGGTGGCGACTCTTGTTATTTAATCTCTAGCTTATCCATAGCTTGATGATCATGAATTTACCGCTACAGTTTGAATCAAAGAAGATTGAATCAACCTCAAGTCTATCTATCAATGATTTGAAATATGGAAGACCTCATCAACCAAGCGACCAACTTAAGTCAAAATATCAGGTGAATCACAAAAAAGAAATAAAAAATGATTTATAAATTATTAAAAAAGGAAAATAAAAGAGAAAATTCCAAAGAGGTATCAAAACACCAAACAAATGTCCCAATTTGAGAAAGTCATAAATACTCAAAGTATTGAGATCTCAAAAGTTGGGGTGGAAAATGTTTCAAAATGATTAAAAATAAAATGTTAAATGAAAATTAAATGGAAAATAAAATAAAATATGAATTAAATGCAAAATGATTTTTAAAAATTATGCAAAAAATTATATGTGGTAGAAAATATTTTTATGAAATCATGAAAAAAAAGTTGGAATAAAGAATAATAAAGGAGCTAAGTAAAATTAATTTTGGAAGAAAAATAAATTAAATGAATTAAAATAGAAAAAGAAAAATTCAAATGCAACGGCTAGTGAGGTGTCGCGCACTGATTGGACAGAGGATTCAAATTTCCCTCTATAGTGCACACATGACTTCATATTCAACCTCCGCGTGTTGATTTTACAGGTTTGTGAACTTGAAGTTTTAAGCTTAAACACCAATCATGCAAGTTTCTACTTCATTCATCGTTCATGTCTCTCTGCATCAGAGCAACTGATTTGCTCTGAGTAGAGAGAATTTTCTCAAACACGTGAAGAACCACAGTTCTTCAAAGTTAAATTAAATGATGAAATCAAAAGATAAATCCAAGGTAGGAAAGGGCTTTTGATCAGTGGAACAACACGAAGAGAATGGTAACTTGTTTGAAGTGTAATTTCACTCGTAACTACCTTGTCCAAATCGAAGCTCGAGGTTGAAGATGGTGAAAACGGTTAGAGAAATTAAGGCAGTCTCGAAGCTTGGTTTCAATTGGAGAATGTTTAGAGGACGCTGGTGAAGCTTTATGGGCAAAGAAACTCGAAGGTAAAGGCTTGCATCAATGGAATTGTTAGCTGGTTTTTTGGTGCTTTCGAGTTTCAGTGAGGCAGGGATTTCTTGGTTGTTGAAGCTTGGTGATTTTGGCGCTTTCCAAGTCATTTTATGTTGTGGTGAGATGAGTTTGATCATTAGAAACGAGTTTGCGTGTGTGAGAAGTGGTCCCATATTGAATTTGTCATGATTCCAAGTTATAATCCACAGTGCAAAACAAAGTTCAGGTCACCATGTTCATGCTTAGGCCAATTCCAACCCACTCATGCATTTTCCAATTTTCCTTGATCCAAATAATACTTTCATGGAGTAGAATACAATCCAAAAATAATCAATTTGAAAGGGGTTTTGAGGATAAAGTTACAAATGTGGGAAGTTGGGGTCGTGACCTGAGTTTTAGGTTGGGCATTTCTGTCAAGCAGCATGAGGCATGTTTGGTCACTTTGAGGTCCCAAGTTGATGACACCATAACTTTTGATTCCCTCGTTAGTTTTGAGCCAAACTTGGGCCAAGTTATATTTGATATAAGCTTAACAGGATGAAAAAATAATGGGGTCAATATGATACTTAAGTTGGAAATGGCAAGGGTGGAAAGTAGTGATCATGACAAAGTTTTGGCCCATTTTGGCAACTTTGTCCTTTGCACAAATGAGATCCTTAATGATTGAATTGGTGTTTGAACCTCGAAATAAAGTTTTATAGGAACTCAAAAGGCACATTTGGCTAAAAAAATATTGGAAATTGGATAAAAATTGAAGAAGTTATGGAGTTTGGACCAAAGGCAAGGCATACTTGCAAATTAGGTCCACCACACTTGTAACCCTTTGTGCAAACTTGATGTTTTCTTGCATCTTAACCCTCAATGATGGTATACTAAGCATAATTTGATGAAAACTTGATTAGGGCTTGCTTAAACTTGATAATAACTTGAAGATTGAGTGATGTGGCATAGAAATAAACACATGAACCACCTTTGAATCACAATGAAGCAAACTTGCATTTCTCTTGAACCAAAGACCTTTGCCTTGCCTTGATTTGGTGCATGATCACCTATATGAGAAAAGTAACAAACAAGTGCCATATATTATTGAAGTTAGGGTTAGTTGACAAGCAAAATCAAGATGAAACCCTAATGTTAAGATATAAACCAAAATATGGCCATGCTTGTGATCCACTTACCAAATGCAATGGTAATACATGATATGAGTTGATGTATGCAAATGAGCTATGCAAAAGCAAAAAGGGAGAGTAAATTTTGGGGTATGACAGATACCAGATTAAGTGTTTCTGTATCTTATCATAGATTTTTACTCAAACCTAAATATTGGAGATATATCACTGAAGACATCTCGAAAAGGAATAGAGATTGAAATTTATAGAGGCCAGTTCAGAAAAATGTTTGAACTACCCTTCTTTGGAGTTTCCTATACTTATGATGGATCAATAAAGTTCAAAAAAATTCACTCTCTATTGCCTTCCTCTATTTTGACATGAATCCCATGGAAGAAAATAATCTCCCTATCAAAGCAAGTTGCTTGAAGGACAAGATTCATGTGGCACTCTATTTGATCATACAGATACTCGTCCGAGACAAGATAATATAGAAGTCATCACTAGAGAGGATGCAACCCCTTTATGGTTACTAAACCAATTTCAAACAAATTAGGTGGACAAGATACTTCTTCATATGATATACTACAAGTAGAATGAATCAGCAGGATTACTATATGGAACCTTGATTACAAAGATATTAACTATTGTGGGAGTTGACATTATTGGGGAATTAGTGCATCCATTCCACTCTAAGATCAACTAATCCTCTCTAAGTAGCATGAGAATTCATATATTTCAAGAAGAGATGTGAAATGGATCAATGAATTAAGTTGAGATATAGGTCATCCAATTGTAGCAAATGATACAATCATCACTACTTTTTTGGAAATCTTTCAACAAAACACTCTGGCCATTCAGAACTTGGCGAAAGGAATGTCTATCTTAAGAGAGGCACATCAAGAAAATACATAATAATAGATGATGTTATTAATGACAATGAGTAGTCTCACTTATGTGTTTAAGTTTTAGTTATTAAGTATGTTTTAAATTTCTTCATTTTTCCGCTTTCCGTACTTCGAATTATCTTTTATAGCAATGTTTTTTCCTTTTTTAGTAAATTAGAATCATGTGTTTTTTCCTCTTTATTAAAACATGTTTGATATATGTAAGTAATGTGTTTGAATACTCTTTAGCATCTTTTTCCAGGATTTTTTATTATACTAAAGATGGAGAAGTAAACTCCCATGGAGAGTAGAGTATACTCTCTACTCATGTAAGAGGGAGTTTAACCACTCCAAAATTTATCGATCTATTCTCTCTTTTAGCACCTCCCTGAAAGATGTGTTATCATCATAAAAAAAAAGGGAAATATGAATCTATGTGCTTGCATGTATAACTAAGATCGTCTGAGGTGGTGCATCTTATGAATAGCAAAGTTGCAAGTCAATTGAGAAGTTGTTTAGCTTTGATGATGACAACACTTAATATCAAATGATATCCAGTGAAATCAAGTATCAGTTGAAGATAACTCAAGCGGTCAAATATGATCAAGATGGTTGATTAAGCTATCCTTTTTAATTAATATATATTTTTGAAGATCAAGTTAAATGACTTTAAAGTGAAGACTTATATTTCAAAGGTCACTGTGGTTTTACCTATCAACTCACAAGTGATGGTAATCAACATGAAGTTATCTCAAGCCTCATTAAGAAGATTCAAAGTTATTTAATCGTGGTAATCTCAATGATATTGATGCCAAGACTTAAAGCTTCAAGGTTTTGAAAGAGAGGAAGTGTTAAAGCTCACTTGGTCGTATCCGTCTGAGTGACAAGTGTCTTGTAAAAACATAAGGATATTTATGTAAATACTATGGTAAAATCACACATGCACTAATTTTTTTGAGAAACATCTCATATTTTATTTAAAATACTAAAAAATGTTTTTAGGGCCTAGCCAGTTGATTAGGGGAGTGTCTGATTGATTGGAAGATATTTTTTAACTAAATAATTGATTAGACCATTAAGCTAATCAACTATGTGTTGCTTGTTTAAGTCTAAAAAATTTTGGGACATCCTCTTAATGATTGATGACAACTATATATCAAAGGCTTTTATTTTTGTCTTGTGTAGTCGATTATTGAAGGTCAATATTTAATTAGTATAATCGATTATGACATTCATTTTCCCCATGAATTATTTCCAAAATTATACCATGTCTTAGCCTATAAATATAGAGCTTCTCTATCACTTTTTGACATCTAGAAAACGAGCTTTGATGTCACTTTTATTTCTCTCAACATTTTTACTAAATCTCTCATTTTTCTCACATATATTTAGCCATAGTGCTTCGAGAGTATTCTTGAGTCTGGGTGAGGATCTTTGTTCTAGATGAGGAAAAAATTACAAATTTACCAAAAGTGTGTTATCTCTTGAGTAGATATTTCTTCTGTATAAAGTTATTTTTGGTTGTCAGCTAAACTTGTTAAAAGCTCTTGTTTGGGGATTGTCTTAGAAAGTCTCTGTTTGGTTTATGAGTTTGTCATGAAAAAACTCTTTTTTGGTTCGTGAAGATCAGCAAGTAAAATTTGCACAACGGTTCTTGATTTCATCCCTTAAAAGCTCTATTGGTTCGAGATTATACTAGTTAGAATCTATCTCTATTCTTAAGCTCAACCCGGTTAAAAGATCTACGAGTTTGAGATCAGCATGATTAAAATCTAACTCGGTTCTTGAGTTCAATCTGGTAAAAGCTCAGTCGATTTGAGATTAGCGATTATAAAATATCACCTCGGTTTGTGGCCAGACTATTCAAAACCATGGGTTGGCCTAGAGGATAGCCAACTCAAAACTCCATATTGGTTCGAGATCATCCCAACAAAATATTTGTTTGGCTTGGAGGATAACAACCCTAAGTCTTGTTCACTGTTTGGTTGTAAGTTATCCTAAAAACTTCATTTCTTTGTATAAGGAGTTTCATGGGCATACCCTTCTAAAAGCTCTCAAGTTTATTGGATACTCTTAAGAATAATTCTTAGGGATATGAGTAGGTCCATTTAGGTTGAACATGTATAAATATACTATGTATCTCTTTATCCCTTATCTATTTACTTCACTATCTTTTTCGCCCCTCTTTTACTCGTTTATTTTCAAATATTTTTTAAACTCTGATTTTCCAAATGATTTTATTTCAAAACAAAAATTATCAAACCTCCAGAATTCACTCCCTTCTGTGTATGGAGTTACATGTCCAACAAAAATTAGCAAACTTTCCATGACACCCTATCTGGCCTCAGACACCCAACCAAGGTGAAAGTCTTTTCCCAATCGAGGTGAAATGTGATTTTCGTAGTAGTGCATGATTCTTAACATATGGTTTGAAGTCTGACTCTGTGGGGATTGAGATATGAAGGAAAGTACATAAGGAAAGTAGACAATGGGAATTAATAACACAACCAACTAGTTTATGAGTATTTATAGAGAAGGCCACACAATGATCTGGAAGGTCGAATCACTAAAGCAAATAGGAAGATAAGATTAACAAATTTGATTAACAATGGTTAAACAGGTTTTGACTACTCCCAAGTTGAGATCGGGTTTACAACAATTAGTTTTCTATTTACAGCACAATGATAATCATTATTCACATCTCAATAATTACTTTTACGATGAATTATCTCACAACTTGAGGTTAATCGATAATACAACGCCATATGGCATTGGTTTATGTTTAAGAATACTTAAAATGTCCCCAAATTTAGGTAGACACTTGAGTTTAGGGTTTATCGAATGCGCCTCAGTCGATAGCAAGTCATTTGAGTGCACTAACAATCAAATACGAGTCAACCAAATCTTTATCAAATCTATTGAGGTCTATCGTAGTAAACAAAACTTTAAATTCAGTCAAAACACAATAGAATTAGACCATTGAGCTTTATGGTCATGTTCTTTATTAATAGCACAGTTAACCAAAGAGAACATAAATTATGGAGCCACAACCTAAAAAAACTCACACAAGATATATAGTCAACAAAACATGTTGAGAAATCGAAGACAAGACAAACTTGGGGCACCACGTACCCCAGAGTAGAAGGACCCATCACAATTACCTGTATAAGCAGTCGAATGGAACAACATTTTTGTAAGCCATGATTATATGACCACACATATAGTTTCCTTTATAAATACCATATTTTTTAAAATTATTTGACATTCGATCAATCAATCAATGAAATTATTTTTAGCATTTTATTCTCTTTACTTTATTTTTTTGAGTTTTTAGACTAGTAGTTTCAAAACATTTAAGAAAGTCACAAATGAAGAACAAGATTCATTTCTAAATAGAATCACTCGAAGACAACGGAATAACTATTGAACACTATTAGCCGATTATCAATTAACTTTCACAATTCTTTCTTCAACGCAAACACTAAAAGACAAGAGAACTATCAATGATCATTGATTAATTTTTAGAGTTCAACAATAGATAGCATTGAAAATAAAATAAAAATTATATAATCTAAAAATATGGACATACATGGAAAAACTATAGAGTAAATCATTAGGAATTTAATTTTTCTAAACATGAAATAGTCTAATTTTTATAATCTATATCTTTATTATCACAAATGCATTGATGAAAATATTTTATAGAAAGTCATATAGGCTCCACTAATTAATACTAAATCTTATGGATTGAAGTGACAAGACATGCTTCCCATTAATCCATAACATATATGAGAATAATATTTTTAAAACAGAAATTTCTGACGAGGATATGAGTCAGATGCGTATAGAACGAAATTTGATCTAAAACAAAATTATAAAGTTTTCAATGAAGTATCTCGTGGTGCGAAGAGGGAATATAATAGTATCTCATTGCCACAAGGATATCAGTCACGTTATTTCCTTGACTATTGACATCCAAAATTGCAGGAGGGAATCATGAATGGATAATAACAAGTGAATATTCAAGTAGAGTTATAAAACAAATAAATTTGCTGTCAAAAAAACAAAGCAAAACAAAACAAATCTTAAAATTTACTACCTTAGCTTGGGACAATCCTTGGCCTATTTCGTGAAATAATGATTTTCTAGCACCAACCAGCCATATGGCATTTTCCCTCATTGACTTACATATTTCTACGGCACTGGCCTACAAATACATTTTTTGTCTATATAAAAATATATAGTCCAAAATAACATAAATGACATCGATGGATTTAATGAATCATATTATTCAAGTAACAAATAGTAATATTAGTAGATTGAATGTTGTTATTTATGTTTGAATTTTGGAGTTCATAATTGTATATGATAATTGTCGCTTTTTATTGAAACATTTCTAAATTTTAATACGAGGATGAATTTGAAAAGATTCGTTGTCTCAAATTACTATTTAGTTGTGTTAATTGAAAAAATTATACACGCTAAAAAATATTTTTCAAAAATAATTTATTATATAAGAAATACACCTATTTTATTCTAAAATATATCAAAAATTATTTTTGAAATTTTTCTTTCTTATTATTTTTGGAGACTCAAAGAGTATTTTCTTGGATTCTCTTTTGGAGTATTATTTGAATTTTTCTTTGTTTACGAAATTATTTGGAGTGGTTAAACAATTATTATTGAATTTTTTTGGGAGAATTATTTTAATTTCTCCTCAAATTATTTAGGATTGTCAAATGACCATTACTGAATTATCTTTAAAGAATTATTTGAATTTCTTCTGGTGTGAGAAATTGCTTAATTATTGAATTATCTTTGAATAATTATTTGGATCTATTCTGATCAGAGAAATTACTTAGGATGGTCAAAACGACAATTATTTTAGAGTGTATTTCAATAATGATTATCTATTGTGCAATAGTAATCGTATCAGTTTTGAACTAGGTTGTTTTATCCTAGAGGCATCGTGGTTGACTGTGTACACAAAATTGAGCAATGCCATGAAACGTCTTAAGAGAGCAGCATAGTTCACGACTCGATCTATTAAATTTTTCTATGGCACATTTTCAAAATCATAAAACAACAATTTTAAGACATTTCAAACTTCCATAGCTGCCGAATAAATTATTGATATTTTTGTTGTTGTCTCTAGAAAACCGTTAAGTTTGACAATGTTTTAATTGATGACATTCTTGTTGTTCCTTCCGAATTAAATGGGTAAACTAATGGTAAAAAAATTGTGGATTAAGATAAAATAGTTAATTATGATGAATCTAAATTTGTAGCACATATTAAAGAAAAGTATTTAAAGCAGAGAAAAGAAATTTCCTTATGAAAAGAAAATGATTAGCTCTGTAAAAATCGTATTCTTAATGGGTTCACACATGATTTGTATGATTATTAAAATAGTTGTGATATCGCAAAATAGGTTTGAGAGACTTTGAAAAAGAAGAATGATACTAAAGAGCTTGAAACAAATAAGTATAATGTTAGTCAACATGAAGTATCAGATGGATGATGAAAGATCTATGGAGTAAAGATCTATGGAATCCCAATGTCATGAAATTGAAAGAATTGCTCATGAGATCATCACTGAAGGTATACCTTTAGATGAACTTTTGAATTGCTTTTATTATTGACAACCTTCCTCTTAGTTTGAAAGATTTTAAAAAAATTCTTCACCACAAAATAAAAGAATTTTCAATCGAAAGTCTAATTACTCGCCTCTGAATTGAAGAAGAATCTCAAAGACAATATCAAAAAGAAAAGGTCTTTGTTGTTTCAAATAAGAAAAATAAATTCATTGTGGTTGTGATGCCATATGACAAACTATTAAAGAATCAGAATCACAATATTATGAACCAAATTAAGAAGCAGAACCCTTCAAGGGCCCTAATTACCTCAATTACTATGCAACAACTATCACCACAAAGATATAATGTTGATGTTTTCTCTTACTAAAATTGTGGAAAACCATACTATAATGTAGAAGCAGGCCTAAACTCGGTGTTACCCTAATGCAAGGTTCACCTGACTGATGAGCAATTTATTGTTATGGTAACTGAAATCAACATGGTTGGTGGATATGATGGTGGTGGATAGACACATGTGTTTCTCGTCATGACAATTATGATTGTGCAATGTTCAAAATGTACATGAATACTAAAGATAAAAAGTGTTGTTGAGAGATGCCCACACCACTAAATTTGTATTGACAAGTGAGTAAAAGATCTGAGTTTAATGGTTATTCATTGACTGAGTAAAATAGTTTTACACTATCATCCCATAGGAATTCATCACTTAACCATGTCACACTAATAATTTAAAAATTACAATTTAACTTGGCAAAATATACGATGGTGATAGGTTGATACTTGATAGTGTAAAATTAATTTACACTTTGAGTGTATATCCTACTTTCTCAAAAGATATACATTTTGAAAAATGAGCTGACAATTATCTAGTTATTTAAATAATATTTTATGATTTTTTTGTACTGTTAAGTCAACTCAGCTAGTAATTGTGTAGGAACATTAGATATAAGGGCGTAGATTCAAATATGTGACATTCCACTATTTTTACGTAATTTGCGACATTCCACCTAAAGGTGAATTCTAGCCACTACATTACTTGAAACTTTTTTTTTATAATTTAGTGAATTCGCTATGATCATGGTATGAATATTTGTAACATACATAAAAATCATTAAATAAATTTTGAATTATATATATATAATTCAAAATTTATTTAATCATTTATATATATTATATTATATATATATATATATATTATATATATATATATATATGTGTGTGTGTGTGTGTGACGTTATTATTTAGTCAAAATAAATGAGAGGCATATTTTTAAAGTCAAAAGATTTAAACCACCAAATTCATTGATTTTATATCATTTAAAAGATGTGAGTCATGCATTTTGTAAAATATATTTAGGATGTGAATCACCTACTAAAGTTTTTTAATGTATATGGTATGTTTAAACTTTATACATATGAGATGTACATGAACCACTAAATAAAATTTATTAGATATATTTATTTATTTTTACTTTATTTGTATTACTGTGATACATTCAGTTGACATGGAGTTGTGTATGCAACATCTTTTGGTCGGGGCTGAAGCCCAACCCACATGATTTTGGGCCACTCGAAGTCATTGGATAAACATGTCCGAAAGATACACTCACCCGAAAAAGGTACTAGGTCAAGGTCGTCCACATATCATGGGTCGTTCGATAACCATGTCATATGATATGTTGACAAATGAAATATTAGACATGTGTCCCTCATAGAAGGTTATATAGCATTAAACCCTAAGGATGTACTAAAGAGGTCAAAAGGGAAATCACCTTCAAGTACACATTAATCTAACCTAAAATCTCACACTTACAGTCATTACAAAATTAAGTGTTCAAGCATTTGTAGGTACATTAACCATAATCAAACTAAAACTTGAAAATTGTTCCAAAGTTTGTCATCAGATCCTCAATTAGTAACACATGAAGAAGAATGCTCACTCTAAATCATTTAGCACAGTTTGTAAGAGTCATTCTTAAATGGTTCTACTCTATTTCTACTTTAATTGAAAACTATAAGAGTATGTTTGTTGAAGAGTTTTCTCTATGAGGTGCATCTATATTTTATAATTAAGAAACCTTCTAAAAAACATTTGGGTGGAAAATAGAATGAGTTCAAGCCCATAATGGCCGCACAAGATAGTCAAGTCAGAAAAAGATGAGGAAGCAAAAAAAAAATCTTGAGAACCCACTCTCATCAATTGGTCAATCAGTTGGTAAGATAATTTTCATATTGTGGCTAGCATCGGGGGACAATTTTGTATTTCTTAGGAAAACTTACCTATTAACGCCTGATGAAACACGAGTTGATAATATGTGACCTCTCAGGTTGGACATTTGTCATCTTCGGGATTTCCCTAACCCTAAATAATAAACTTGTTACTCACTTAAGAGGAAGAAAAATGAGGCTACCACATAAATGGACAAATCAAAATTGAGGATGAAGACAATGGGACCTTATTTCTCCTTTACGAAGATGAGATGATCAATGAGTTACCAAACCATCACATCCCTTTGATGATGAAGGACAGAATGACGGGGTTTCACGTTTCCTTGTTGTTTGTTGACTAGAGGAGTTATTATGACATCATTTATACAAATTTACTTAGTCCTATGAAGCTTGGGCTCCACCTACAACCATACCATGGAGGAAACCTCAAAGATTTGACGAATCAGACACCAAGCCCTAAGGTTACATTGAGGTGTTGATAAAATTTGGGAAAAATGAGAGTAATAATGTTGTGAAAGTAATATTTTTGGTGATTGGAAGCAAGTCCATTTACAACAGCATAGTTCGGTGGATGACGTTGGCTGATTTATGCATCATGTCCTCAATGGCAATTGAAATTATAGTTCCACACTAATATAGATGAAGTTGTTATGCCCAAGGCCGACTTGAAAAATAATATAAACTAAAGGAAACCTATACCTTTTAAGTCGAGGGCGTGGACCCGATTGAGTTAGATGTTATAATAGAACCACACTACATTGATAATAATGACAAAAAAACATTGCCTTTTGAGTCTAGAAAAATGGTTGAGCGCACATATCTAAACCGAGATTTCATCGAGGTCGGTGTAAGGAACGACCCTTCAAAATTCATTAGAGTCATGGTTGATTTACCCAAGGAAGTGAAACATCAACTAATGAGGTGCTTACAATCAAACATTGACTTGTTCACCTGGTATCCAAAAAATATTCCCAACATAGATATTCATGTAGCCTATCACTCTCCCACAATATGAAAACGTATCCCTAATGGGACCGAGCATCGCCAAAAATAGTAACCTGGGAAGACATAAGTCGCAAATGGATAGATAACCCCATTGTTCTTCACAATTTAAATATTGTTTGGTGTCCAACATATGTG